>NC_092698.1:36871552-37171552 GCF_964275005.1 Diadema setosum
GAAAATGCCAAATTTTCCTTGCGTGGGAGGGGAATACCCCCTCCCACACCTCCCCCCCCCCGCTAGGCCGCTCCGCTCCCTCGCACAGATATTCAAACTGCAAGTCCCTCCCCCACCCCCCATCCCATTATCAAAACAGAACGATGCCCCTGGGATGATTGCTTTATTGACTTAAATCAAGAAAACTGGAGAATACAATACAAAGAAATGGATCCCATATTAGCATTTAATTGAATTTATTTGGACATTATTCAGGACTGCGCTACGTTTTTGAAAGGGGGGGGGGGGGGTCAAAATCGCCTGTCAGTCAAGAAGAAAGAACATCAAAAGACAAGAGAAACAACAACAAAAAAAGTCTTCATACTTTTAAAGTTTGATTTTCAGCCGAAAGTCAGCTGACAATCAAAAAACAAACAAACAAACAAAAACAGGAACAAAAAGTCTTCCTATTTTTGCTGCCACTTCCCTCCCACTTTGTATGGAAAAGAGTGGGACATTTGATCCCTGTAAAGTATGTGTGTGTGTGTGTGGGAGAACCCCCCCCCCCCCCCCCAGGGCTGCGCCGGTCCGGTTATGGGCTTGTAATCGTGGTGATGGTGACTATCGCCGATCATCCCCCCCCCCCCACTCCGCAGTACGGATTTACGCCGTTGTCTTGTAATTTGTTGGTAAGAGGCATATTATGTATTAGATACGGTATTTTCATCTGTCGATGAACAACCAAAATCAAGTAAGCATTGCAACTGGAAACAAGTTATGACACGTTACCTGAAGACTGTTCCGTGAATCTCACAAATTCCACCATTGTAACAGGTTTGAGTGAGGCAAGGACCGGTGTACGCAGGAGGTGTAGTTGGAACCACCAGGCAAGCATAACTTCCGACCACGTTGGTACACAGCCTCCCAGGAGGACAGACATTGTCAAACTCTTCACATTCATCAATGTCCTCATCGCAGAGTGAACCAGTAAAGCCACTGGTGCAGGCACAGGTGTAACTTTGGAAACCATCGACGCATGTAGCGTTGTTGGCACATTGGTGGTTTTGGCAGTCATTAAAGCCCTGTTGGCAATTCATTTCTTGGATTCCAAAGAGACAGGCACATGAATAAGAGTTTAAAACGTTCAGACAATATCCTCTAGTTTTAGAAGGTGCACTTATGCATTTTTTATAATTTCTCTCGCAGTTGATGCCAGAGAATTCGTTTGAACGATTACAGTTCGTTTCTGATTTTCCATAGGTTCGTTATTCCGAAGGTCGTTATTCCGAATGTTCGTTATTCCGAAGGTTCATTAATCCGAAAGTGATATAAGGTTCGTCAATCCGAAAATAAGATAAGGTTCGTAATTCCGAAGCTTTATGTATTCGATTATTTAAAGTTCGTTAATCAGAGGGTTCGTGAAGCCGAAAATGGAATAAGGTTCGTTATTCTGAAGGTTCTTTAGTACGCGCCGTCTTTACATTTTCTACACTACAGCCAGTCACACCATCCCTTGTTATTCGTAAATTGACTATGTATTCATACCACTTAGATTTTCACATCATTCGTGATTGAATTAATTCATTGATGTTTGTCGAAAGACAAAATATATTGGCACCAACTAGTCAGTTTACCTACAGAAGTTAGATTTGGATTGAATCTTCATTTAGGCCTACCTGTTGTTCCGGGAAGGCAGTCGCAGCGATAGGCGTCGTGGAGATCAACACAGGTCCCGCCGTTCCAGCATGGATTAGAGTGACATTCATCCGTTGCCTGTCGGAAAGCAGATGGGTTCGTCACCATTTCAATTCATTCGCTACTGGCAATGACATCTGTATAAACTTTCTTTGCTTTGTTATGTTCTTAGTTCGACTTCCTCAGAGATATTTAATTCACATCGGTATAATTTAGATGTTTACTCTTGATACTCTACTACAAACCCTTGACCACAAACAAACTTTGTTTCGACTGATTGTTAATAACGATAATAGTAATAACAAAACGATGGTGATAATAATAATAATAATATTAATGATAATAATGATAAAAGTAATGATAACACTAATGATGATGATAATGATACGGCCTTCTTTATCAAGGATAGCCTCTTCAGTGTTGTCGCTGCTCTATGGAAGGCCCTGCCATGTCTGCCATGGTCATTGCCGTAGCGTTGCCAGGTAAAAACCTCTCCAGTTTGTTAAAGTGGGTGTGGGTATGGAAAAAAAAAAAAATCTTGTCCAAGGACGAAGGCTGTGGACTGGATCCAAATTCAGGTCTTCCAAGAGTCTTATCTACCATGCTACAGTGTCCCAATTGTGGCAAAGCCTCTCCAAGGCTCAACAAAGTTCTGCTTTTGTTCTTATTCCCTCCTTCTTCTTGTCTCCCACATCAATTATGCTAACACAGTTTCTGCTTACCTTTACTCATCTTCAGTAACATTAAAAAAAAAAAAAAATATATATATATATATATATATATATATCTCCATATATATTTTTGTATTATGTCATATCACATATCATATCATACCATATGATTTTATAACATATTTATATCTTAAGTCTTTTCTTCTACCTCGTCCATTACTTTGGGGATACCTCCCATTCGATTCTCTGTTACATCTTGAAACTTTGTTCCTGTCATTGTTTGTTCTCTCATTCTACTTCTCATCTTTCTTTCTTTCTTTCTCTCTCACACCACCCAAGATTTCTTCATATTCCTCCTTCCCTGTCATCTAGAGCTGCCAGATTACTCCTAATCAACAAGCCTGATTTTGCCCCTGCTTGTTATCCTCTCTCTAAGCACAATATTACTATCACTATTGTTTGTAATAATCACCATGGCTGTAATCAACATTTCTTACCTGGTTGCAGTCGGAACCCTCGTAACCAGAGAGACATATCTTTGCCCCAGTGATGTCATCGCAGTCGTAGTGGCCCAAGTTGTCGTCCCGAGCCAAGCAGTAAACACTGCAACCTGCCGACGTGTCGTAGTAGTGCTGTTCACAGTAAACCTTCACCGATACTCTGATGCTTTTTTTTTTGGGGGGGGGGGGGGGAAAGAAGGAAAAAAATAATTAATTCTCGGAGTAAATGGTGCCTCACTAGATTATCCTTTCTTCAATATGAATATATGCTACACCTTACTTGATCATTGAGTTGAAACTGGAGAAAAAGTGGTCAATAATTCAAGATTAAAAGAATTAAACACAAAATAATAATTTATCTTTGTCATGTTTGTTATCGCGTTACAATCAAGGCGTAGATGTAACGTGAAAAAAAAAAAAAAAAAAAGGTTCCACTCACCTGGCTTGTCCTCTTCCTTGATCCAAGTCCAGAGTTCTTGTTTCAGCCAGCGCGGCCGATCGGAATGGTTGGTACAAGCTGCCTTGGAAGTTGTAACCGATTTGGTCGATCAGATCATGGTCGAAGAAAAGATCATCGTCAATGACCTCAATGTTCGCTCTAAATCCGCCCTGCAGTTTGGCACCGCATGTGTGTATAGGTACAATAACAGAGAGACAAATGAGTTATGGAAGACCAGTGGATGATAAATGAATATTTAAGAAGACATGAACATATTTTTTTTTAACGAATTAGATAAAGTATCATTGTATACATCTCTGCGCATGAATGATCAGATGATACACATTTAGGGTAATCACACATATGAACTTACGAATTTATGTGGATGTCGAAAAAAGTGTATCGGCTTGAAATACATTGAGTCTTATGGAATGGGGTCGAAAGCCCCACGTCATTATTGCAATAGAGCTATGTATAGCTAATCAAATAAGGCCTTTGGGCTTTTTATCAGAAAAGAAGATGCACTAGCAATGTTTGGATCTCTGGGATGCAAATTGGTATACCCGCTAAAAGTGACACTACGTACGCAATGCAAACCCACTAAACAACAATACGTCTTGTAACTGTTTATAACATTGGCTTAAAGTGCAACAGTATTTTGTGTGGGTTTCTTCAAGACGATGGGAAGAAAAATTAACTTGCCAAATTTCCAAAGTGCCGAATTTACTTGTCTGTTATTTTCTATGGGTTGTTACTCAGGATATTACACGAAGCAAACGCAATACTTAGTATATCCTAACATGAAATCCACCGGCTACAGAGAATGTTAAAAGCTTTTTTTTTCTTTTTTTTTATTTAAACCCGAAGAGGAGATGGTTATCTCACCTGCCACGAGTTGATAGAAAGTTCAAGAGGGTTTTGAACCGTGTTCGCCAATGTCTCAGGAAAGTGGAAGTCATCGTTGTCCATATACAATATGTCGGTCTCGTGGTTGCCATAGGGACAGGAGCTCTGGGTGAATGAGCTGTGAGTAATATGGATAGATTGCACGTGAATAAACTGATTACATTCAATACACTGAAGTGTCTCTTCTTTTCAGCCTTAGCTAGTCGAAATCTCTGCCATTTGAATCCACCTTGCTAAGTCCTGAAAGCCAAAACAATGAAACTTTAACAATATTTACCCATGCTAAGAGGGGACCAAGACCCCGTTTACAGTGAGTGAAAGTGCCGAGCTCGGCAGCCGAGCCCGGCCTTCATTTCACTGTAAACGCGCAAAAGGCCAAATGCTGTACCAAAATTGGCCGCGCATTTGGCCAAGCTCCGGAGGTAGTCTGGGCTCGACCGCGGCCGAGCTCGGCCTTTTCTCACTGTAAACGCAAACTGGGCCTAATGCGGTAACAAACTGCGACCGGCGCACTCCCTATAATAGCCGTTTGTTTACAAGCAGAGCGCGACCACGACAAATATTAAAAGGTTTGAATTAAAATTCCGGGCCGAGCCCGGCACTGTAAACGGACAGAATTGCGGGGCCGAGTACCGCAATAGAGGCAGGGCTCGGCCGCGGCTGATCGGCCCGGCCCTGTACTGTAAACGGGGTCTTAGACTAAAGTATTGTCATATGGTGAATATAGAGTTACATTGGAGACATTCCATAGGTCATTCGAATGAAAATGTATTCTAATGAATGCCTTAAAAGTTTTCTTTGTCAAACAGCTGGCATGATAATATTCTTTTTTTGGGGGGGGGGGTATTAAAGTCAAGAGTGGCGATGCATGAGCGTAAAGCAGCGTATCCAACATTGTGCAGGCCAGAGGCGAGATTTGGACTTGGGCTCTCCTGTTCCCTAGAGCTAGTTCCTAGAGCCTCAGGTCACCCAACCACACTTCTCTCATCGTGCTCAAAATTACTTGCCTTGTAACTTCGGAGAAACACAGGAGGAAGTAGTTGTCGCATGCGTTGCAGAAAAAGAAAAAGTCGTCGCAACAGCCACCGTCTAATTCTTCGTGATCTGAATTGGAATATGTATCGAGCTGAAACGATACTTTGACAACAGCCGAAACCTAGGAAGATATAGGAGAACAATGTCAGGTATACGGTCTAGCAAATACAAAACAGAACCCTGGTTTCTGTCTTTCTGTTGATAGAAGAAATAAAAACAACAAAAATATCGGCGAAATTCTGTCAGGGCAAGAAGACTCCAAAGCTGCAGTCCCATACAACTGGTCATATTCAAAGAGCTGTCAGTACTCTTCGTATACACAAGAATTGCACAGGTACATTTGAGTGTGTGATAATCGATGTTTAATGCCGCCATCTTAAACAGCAACCTGATGATTAAAGGACAAGTTCACCTTCATAAACATAAGGATTGAGAGAATGCAACAATATATAGTAGAACGCATCAGTGAAAGTTTGAGGAAAATTGGACAGTCGATGCAAAATTTATGAATTTTTTAAATTTTTGTGTTGGAACCGCTGGATGAGGAGACTACTAAGGCTCGTGATGTCATATGAGTACAACAGTATAAAGAAAATGTAAAGAAAATTCAACATATTTTCACTTTTTTCGCATGATAAAAGAGCACTTGACTTGCCTCTTTCTAAAGGCAATGGGAATAATATTACCCATAAAATATGTCAGTAACGAGTCAAGGGAATGTGTACTTTTTTTCAAAAGATGAAATTTTGTGAAATTCTCTTTATATTTTCCTTCATATTTTTGTACGCATGTGGCATCATACATTGCAGTAGTCTTCTCATCCAGCGGTGACTGCACAAAAACTTCAAAAATCCATAACTTTTGAACTTATAATTGTCCGATTTTCCTCAAACTTTCAATGATGTGTTCTACTAATATTGCTACATTCTCTCAATCCTTATGTTCATGAAGGTGAACTTGTCCTTTAATTTTGAACTCTATACCATAGGTCGGGTGTACTTTGCTTGTTTACAGATTCATTTCAATGAAATGTCACTGAATGATAAAGCATTCTAAAGAAATTCCAGAAATAATATGTGCACGCCGAAGTGTAGGCCCTAAATCAGAGCTGTTTGTTGTTAAAGCGTTTGAAACTATACCTTCCCGGAAAGGAAATAAAAAGAAAAATGGGGGAAGGGGCGCCCCTTTAATTTTTTACGGAATTCCTGGATCCGCCACTGCATGGTATATAGTCTTCAAGACATAGTGTAGTTCTGTATAATTCAAAATGTCAGACTTGTCCCCGGCCACGCCCAAGTGGAGTAATTTTTACTTTTATTTTATCAATCCTAGCGCATTTTCTCGGTTAAGTATAGGTTAAGTTTCACGCAATTCTGCATGTCAATCGAGTAATATTATGATAGCTTGCAAAAGATTGTGGGGGGGGGGGCGTATAACTATGTAACAGAAGAAATTCTTAAAAATCATATCAGTGCGTTAGCTCTTATGTGAGGTCATTGATTTTTAGTACTGATGCGTATCCAGTATACAATCTCAAATCTGTTTCAACAAGTCGTCAAAGTGATATTTCGGATCCTCGTTACAATGTGTACTGTTTGGCGAACAATATTCTTCTATGTTCTTTTGTTTACCAAATTTGAAGTGGTATATAAACATTAAGATGTAGTGATGTCAGATACAGGGCGAAGGACAAGGAAAAGACTGGGACAGGCTTGATGCATTTTAAAGAGATCGCTTAGATGATTCAATAACTTTGTACTGATTTATACAAACCAGTCTTCGTTGAATAGTTTTCAAAAAGGGTATTTAACATTTACTGCAGCGTGGTATGAGGAGGGTGTATAAGGAAACTTTCGGGTTGAATTATACTACGTGATCCTGGACACGAAAATAGACTCGTCCCAAGAAAAATTCGTCCATTCTAGCAAAACTATTTCAATACCTATATGGACCAGGTCCCGTGATCACTGTGCTCATGAACAAACATGACGAGTGTTATGCACACAAGCCCAAATTAGGTTTCAAAATGTCAGTTGATTTAGAACTTGAACAATTTCATTGTAGTCTGCATATTCAATGTTCTGGTTTTTTGTTTCCAGCATCCTTGTGGGAAATCCGAATATTTGTAAGCTTTTTGAACCGTTCTTTGGTTACGTCTTGAATATCATCAGCGATATTGCTGGTTATAATGACTGTGGCAATGATCATCCTTTTATACGAAATAGAAATACAGGGAATTTCCCCGTGCTGTACCAAGACGATCATGACAACAAAGCAAGATAAATACAATCCCCGTCATGTATCAACGCAAAGCCGTTAACATTGTACATCGAAATAATGCGAACAAAAGTTGAATAGCATTGATGTGCTCACAGTGATATTCTGTGCAAGCTTTTATATCTGAATGATAATGGCTTGTTTCAATAACCCCAGTAGTTCCCCTTCTCCCTCCCTTCCCCCCCCCCCCCCCTCTCTCTCTCTCTCGCTCTCTTGCTTTTCGATGGTATTCATGTACAAATGGCGCTGCAATAGGCCAAAAAAGGGACAAAGTTCCGTGTTTAAATTAAGCTACACTTGGCTTTGCTTCATCCTAACGTAATGTTAGGAAGGTTTAGAAGCCATACAAACTCAAAGGGATGGTACAGTATTGGTGGAGATGAGAATTGGGCTTTTAAGTTTTTGCAAGATACCAAGAAAACACTTATGAAATAGTACAGAGCATACCATTTTAAGATGAATTCAAAGTTTATTTGGTGAAAATCGGGTTTGGAATAAATGAAACATCCAAAAACAAAGTAAAACAAAGCGATCGTAATAAAGTGTGGGTCCCACACTTTATTAGAATCGCTCTGTTTTGGATATCTCAGCCATTTCAAAACCAATTTTCATCAAATAAATGTTGAATTCCTCATGGAATTACATGCTCTTTCATATTTCATAAGAGGTTTCTCATTATCTCACCAAACAATGTTAGAAACCTGAAATTAGGTCTCAACCAAAACTATACAATCCCTTTAAATGATCGTATCGTCCTCAAATTCAAGAGTTCGCTTAACTAGCATCCATGGGGGAATTGGAAAAAAAATATTTCTATCCCTTTTGAGTCGTCCTACGATAATACAGTTATCATAAATACCACAGACATTGTCAATGAAGTTGCTGGTTATAATGGCTGTTTTGACTATTTTCTAATACGCATTAGGGAATTTTCCTTTTGCTGTACCAGGGCGACGAGGGTAACAAAGCAAAATTATGGACCAACGTAAAACAGTTCACATTGTACATCGAATTTTAGTCGGCTTTGAATATCGCGTCACCCTAAAAATATTATACTGCGGTCCGATTCACTTTGAACGGGTAGTCACCAAAATAGATGAACAAAAGATAAATAGAAAAGAGAAATATCAATTCTTTCAATCTATAACTCTCAAAACCTTTTATATCCCTCTATGTCTATCTTTCTGACTATGTTTTTATGTATAATATGTGCTGTTGAAGTACTTATACGAAGAACAAAGGATAAAACCCCGCGTTAAACTGAAGCTATTGTGGTTTCAGCTTCATTCCCATGTCAGATGCAACGACAGGGAAGTTTAGGAACTGTATTATAAACTTTACCACCAAAAAAACAAAACAAAAACAAAACCTAACATAAACTGAACCTATGAAACTACCATGGTTGCAATCAGATGTTGTATTTATTGGAAACGAAGTACAGCCGTGAGAAATTTGCACAATGAATAAAATGTTACTGATACAAGTCGAAAAAACCCCCACAAAAGCCGCTGAAATTCTCCTTCTTCCATCCGGTATACTATGTGTCACATAATAATCTATTATACATATATTTCATATGTATAATAGATTATTATATCCCGATTATATCCCGATGGAATCCCATTTTCTTTGCTCATCTTTTCCACTAATACATACATTTTGTAAGAATATGGGTCACTTTCTCTCTCACTTTCCCTCTCTCTCTCTCTCTGGGGTGGGGTACATGTAGCTGGAAAAATTACCTCTTCTTATAGGTAATTACTTATTAACACTCCAGGCACTGCCTGTATAAAAAAAAAAGAGAGAAAAAAAAAGAGGGAAAGATAATAAAAGCGATGAAAATGAAACTCTCGTCAAGTATTTAGCGTTCTATTCAGGAGGGACCTTGTCTTGTGAAACAAATTTAATGATCGTTTATGACGCTTAATGGAAGGGTAACAATCACATAATGTATAACCATAGTCAGGAATGGCACCAGAAATAGAAACATTAGGTAGTGGGTGGTATCAGGTACGAGAAAATATAGAAGTAGCCCCCAGAAGTAGCCATGCCAGGTTTGGTTGAAATAGTATACTAGTGGCAAGGGTAGCAGTGGTCGTAGCAGCTGCGTTATCAGATCATTTAAAGGAGCACTTCAGACGATTTTCATAATTTCACATCATGTATAGTACATAATTCGACAACTCCATGTATAGATTTGTGAAATTTGTTGTGGTCCTTGAGCAGAGAGACCAATACCAAAAATCTTAACAAATTACACTGAACAAAGTTGATGACATAGGAGGCTCACATATTTCAAAAATGTCGCAGTGTAATTTCATTTTCATTATACAATACCACTTAGTTAACAAGTTCACCTGTGTACAATCTATGTATGCTTTCTTCTTTGTTTTGCTTCCTTGAGCCCCAACTCATGGATTCTTATGGTGAGGATGCCATGTCATCATCCTTGTTCATTGCAATTTGTTATGAATTTTGAAAACAATAAATTCATAGCAAATTGCAATGAACAAGGATGATTCTTATTCTTATTCCTCAGCCCAATCACTTTAAATTCTGAAATTCTACTCATTGTAACTAATTTATTGTTGTTCAAAATGTAGAAAATCTGAAAGTCATTCGAACGTCTCACAATACCGGAGGTAGAAGGCAGTTAGTCCCAGAAGTGGTAGTACCATAGTACAAGTTATAATGATAGTGGAGGTAACAGGAGCACACGTTTGTTTCAGTGGTAAAATAAGAACAACAAACACGAGAATTCGGGGTTAGGGAGATTTTTATAATGTAATGCACATCAAACAGGCATTTCGTGAAATGAAACAAGCATACACTACAACCTCCATAACGTAAAAAAAAAGTAAAATAAAATAAAAGGGATATTACTCAGCTTATCATAAACAGTGCTTCAAAACAAATTAGGCAGAATTTGCAAAAATATGATCATTTCTGCAGTTGCATGATTCATGTAAAATAAAATTTTCCAACACGCAAATGTATTGCGCAAATTAATGATGTCAAGAATGTATACAGTGGCGGATCCAGAGGGGGGCGCAACCGGCGCACGCCCCCCCTTTAATTTTCGTTAAAAACAAAGAAAATAAAAAGAAAATACTGCAATGAAACCCGGAAGTGGCACCAGAAATATTAGTCACGCCCCCCCTTTACAGAATTCCTGGATCCGCCCCTGTGTATAGCATCGTATAGTCCTAAAAATTAATTAGACCAAGGAGGGACGAAGAATAATAAAAGGTACAATATTGGCAGAACCAAGCTACATTTTGAAAAGCTCTTGATAGACGTATGGACCAATAATAATATAAAGTCAAACCTGCCTTAGCGGCCACTGAAAAATCCCCCCGAGAGAAAAGCCCTGTTAAAGACCCTGTGTATAGCGGCCACATGTCTAACACGGCCAGTGGCCACAAATTTTGTTTCCCGCGGTAGATTTTAACCTGTCTATAGCGGCCACAGACCCAATGGAGCCGTAGCCGAGCCGATAATTCAGCGTGTTTTTCTGCTTTGTAATTAGCCGTGCGGGCTACGTTCAGTGACCGCCATCGCTGCATTCATCCCTCATTTAGTTATAATAATGCACTAGTGTTAGGCTTTCTTCACGACAACACACATACTACTGTGCAACAATTTCATATACACCGGCATGGTTAAATGCACGAAACGCACGGTGTGTGCATACGTACACACATACATGTATATGTATGGATACAACGATGATGTACATGTAAGCAATGCACACAAAGTTGGATTACCTGTCTACATAGCGGCAACTTGTATATAACGGCCACTTTTTCCGTCTCCCTTGGGTGGCCGCTACGGACAGGTTTGACTGTGTATGTGTGGTATCAAAGATTATTTACATGGCCCATTGTCGGTATCAGTTAGATTACTGTATAGTGATTAGTTTATTTCACATTTTAGACATAAGGTGTAATGGATGCGCCAACTGGATCAGTGTAGGATAATAGAAAAACACGCTTGCTTATCTGCCACCACCTTCTACATGTTCTACATACTTTATTCAGATTACTGTGGACCAGGTTCATGTGTACTCACCATATCTGTTGAAATTAAGATGGCAAGGAGTGCTTTGAAAAATGCACGTCTTTTGGGGGAATCCATCATTGCAAGAAGAAACACAATTCCATCAAATAATTTTCTCTTACTCCTTGACTCCACCGGGCTCTGCTTGTGCCACCTAAAGATTAGATCCTCGACGTAGTCATATGCTTCGTTGTCAGTTTTGATGCCAAACAGGAGAGTAAACTCGCTGCCTATTTTTGATTTTTTATTGATATGAATGATGAGATCTGGGTAACTGACTGGCAAAGACCGCAATGATAACCTGCCTTATGGAACGAGCGGTGCAATTTGTTGCACCTCCTTGCTTTAGTCTATCCAAGTAGGTATCACAGTCTTCCCGAGTTTATCATGCGACTATATCCCACCGGCTGGAAGATCTTTAGAAGCGCGTCATTTATTGACGGGCAACCAAAGAATGAAATATGGTTCAAAATACGTCGCACGCTAGACTACCTTTGCTTTAGCTGTTTGTTCAATGTTCTTTGTCCGGAAACGAATCTGTCTTTTCTTCTTTTTTTTCCTCATCGCTAGAGCGCTTTAAGGTACATCTTACCATTTGCCTCACGCCAACACGTGAAGTTCTTATTACGAATTTCACACACAGATCAGTTTCTTATGAGAACTTTCGAGATCATGATAAGAACTCAATGAATACTGTGCAATAGAGATAAACTTGTGCCGCGAAACTTATTTGTGAAAAGGAGCCATAAAATGAGCAAATTTAATCATGTTTCAACCTCAATAATTCAAAATATGTCGTAGAATGTGCAACAACATTCCAGGGATCTCTGCAATTGAATATACCCATATGGAACAAACACACGGTCACACAGTGTGGTTCATGTGGAAATGTCCCAATTTCACATAGTTACTATGTGAAATTGTGTCCGAATAAAACAATTCTTTTGTGCCTAATATTTACGTGAAGTACGTATTCAAGTATATATATATATATATATATATATATATATATATATATATATATATATATATATACATGTATAAATATAGTGCGAGAGATATTGTATTTTTGGACAGAAGATGAGCACACGATGCTGTGATGCAGGACATCACGTCAAATGATACACGTCTCAGCAGGTAATTCATAGAATGTTGTTGTTGTTGTTTATATATCTGATTCAAGAGTTGATATATTTTGGCAGTGGTTAAGGTTATCATATTTCGGTAATATAAAAAATATATATATGTTGATTTAGATAGTATTATATCAACCGGAGGTGTGTGTGTGTTTGCTTGGGTATGTGTGTGTGTGTGTGTGTATGTGAATATGTATATGTGTGTGTATGTATGTGGGTGTGTGTGTATGTGTGTATGTATACATATATACCCAATGCAAATAGACATATGAACATAATATATGTATATGATTTTGTTTGTAATTATTATGCTTAGAATTATGAGAAAATATGGTTATTATATGTCAGCAGCTTGATATAAGAATTTATTCATATATATTTTTTTGGACATATGATGTTATTTTGATGATGAGATGAGGCTAGATTGGAATTTGGTATTGAATTGAATGACTGATTTGTGTACATAAATGAAATAATTCAGAAGTTTGGTAATATATGAAATTGCTTCATATATTATGACACATCAGGTTATTCAGCTACTATTCTGTTGGTAGATCCTGAGGAAGGCCTGATGACTGGCCGAAAGCTTGACTGAATAAAAGGGAGACTCAAGATCGAGAGCAACGTCCGCCTCAGTCTAATTTCTTTCAGTATATATATACAGTATGTCCCAAAAAAAATTACAACGGGGCTTTCCGCAATGATATCTTTAAAAATAGTGAATCAATCTACATACAAATTCAGGGTATGAAACTATAACTCATTGCCTACATCTTACAGAAAATCCCATTCGATTTGCTTCAGTGGTCAAAGAGAAATGAGGAATTTTGTAGAGTATGTCGGGAATCTCTTCTGTCCAAGTTCTGTCTATTACTCACACACAAGATCATCAAAATGCTAAACTCCAATTCATGACATGCTTTACAACAATCCACATTTCTCTGTAACCGCTTAACCAATTCGAATGGGGATTTCTGCAAAATAGAGCTAAAATGTTATACTTTAAGACCCTGAAGTAGCATTTTAAAAAATAATCATATTGGGCGTTATCAATGCGAAAATCTGATTGTAATTTTTTTGGGGACCTCTGCAGTAAGTCACCCCAAAATTACAATCAGATTTTTTTTTCGAATTGATAATACCAAATAAGATCAACCTGTCTAAGTGCTACTTCAGGGTCTTAAAATATAACATCTTAGCTCTATTTTGCAGAAAACCCCATTCAATTTGGTTAAGCGGTCACAGAGAAATGTGGATTGTTGTAAAGCATGTCATGAGTCTGATTCTTCCAATTTTAGCAATTCAGTGCTCTTGTGTGTAAATAATAGACAGAATTTGGACAAAAGAGATTCCTGACATCCTCTACAAAATTCTTAATTTCTCTTTGACCACTGAAGCAAATCGAATGGGGTTTTCTGTAAAATGTGGGCAATGAGTTATAGTTTCATACCCTGATTTGTATTTAGATTGATTCACTATTTTTAAAGATATCATTGTGGAGGACCCCGTTGTAATTTTTTTGGGGACATACTATACATATATATATAGTCATTTACCTTGGGCACACGGAGACCGCTACCGACGGTTTCACGTCCTTCCGCTGGACGATCTAGTACAGATCGTCAAGCGGAAGGACGTGAAACCGTCGGTAGCGGTCTCCGTGCGCCCAAGGTAAATGACTATAATGCTCTGCTATATATTAGCATAGAGCACTTTTTCCTGAATCCTTCACAAACTCTTCGCACTTGTATACATATACGTTTGAAATGTAGGTTTATCCCTCCAACACGATGCCCAGACGTACGCTAGAGGTACCGGCCCTCATGGGAGGGGTATTTTTTCCTATCCAACACACACGAACGCGGTTATAACAAAGATTTAGTAAAAATTCAGGTCCAAAATTTATCATCTATAATCTTTGTACACTATTACGGTGCAGTTGCAACGAAATTAATTTCGATATAACAAGAAACAAGTGCCGGTTCCGAGGACTTCGTTAAAACCATGATAACGGGAGTCACCTGTATGAAATGTCCAGTACTTTTAATTTTGACCTCCCACTCAAAAAAAAAAAACAAAAAAAAAACCCCGAAGATGCTAGTTATGAGCCTGTATACTCCTTTCTGGTTATTCGTGATATTGACCCCAGCCCCGCTTGACACACACACACACACACACACACACACACACACACATACACACACACACACACACACACACACACACACACACACACACACACACACACACACACACACACAAATGGTTGGAACGAATATGATTTTATATGATACTGGACATTGATTGCAAGACTAAGTACACTTGTATAATACGTTAACAAATGGCATACAATGCTAGCAAAGCGCCACTTCAGTCTGCATAATCACAGGAGGTTAAGCATCGGAGTGACACTATAAAAATGTTCTATATATCTGGGTCCATGTTACTATGGAGACACTGTTTTCAAGGGTTAATACGCTGTAAACTTAATTAATTACGTAGCCACATAATGTGACAATACTGTGGAAAATCAAACCGAAGCTAAAGTTGTCTTTACTTGAAGAATCAGAGAACAGATTTCTATTTTTTAATGGATAAAAAGGTTCTACAAATTTGGAAGTTTTGCATGAAACATTGATATCAGTCACAACCCCATTGCCATATCATGTAAATTAGACAAGGTGATCATGTCATTTCTGTTCTATTGATTTGCGCACAAAAGTACATCGTTAAAAACTCTCCTTATCACCAATAATCAAAATCGTCACTGCTTTAATGGTCACAACTCAACAACCTTGTCATGTGAGGGATGTAATCTTGAATTTGTCGAAAAGAATTCAGTGCAAGAGAGTGAGCAGGTCCCTTTAGGTAATGAAATTATCATCTCATCTGATTTCCTCTTGTTACTATGACTAATATCACTGTCTCGGGAAAACATTACTTTTAGGAATGAAAATTTCATAAAATTCCGATTTATCGGTTGATACATAATATAACTGATAGTCTCGTTGTTTTCTGTTCGATTCCTCCTGTTGAATAAACTTAAAGACAGATAAGATTTTCACTTTGATAATAATCAACTCAAATACCTTCTTTTCTTGGAACTGTACTTCTCTTGTGCATTGGTTGAGAATGACACTTATTTTAATCATTTGACGACACTTGGCATTCAAAGGAATATTCACACCATCCTAGCAAAATATCGTAATGGCTTGCTCGATGTAGACAAATTGTTGATTGCATCTCTGCTTATAATGGCCTACTCACGTCATTTGTCAGTGGTTATATAACTTAGACACTAAAATACTTCACAACGCAATATTGATGTTCATGTTTACGTGCAATTCCATCAGCTGAAATGCTATTCTGACACCTTCAGTTATTATAACATTCAGGAGCCAAAGTATCAATATTAACATTTGACCTACTGATTGTCAATAATCAAGTTCAGTGTATGGGGGGCTCCATAGAATATGTCCAATGAAGAAGTTATAGTCAGCATATATCATACTTTCCATAAGATGATGTCATTACTGGCGCTTTGTAAAGTTCATCATTAAACATAATTCATGAATGTTCATGTCGATGCGCTATATCGCAATGGAATATTACTAAGAGGAACATAATAAGACATGTGTATGACTATGCAAATTAAACACCATATTATAATATATATATATATATATATATATATATATACATATACATATATATATATATATATATATATATATATATATACAAAATTATGCAAATAATATATATTATTGCTTATCACAGTACCACCATTCGTATTTCTTTGTACTAAAGTTGCAATCTAAACACCTAAACGCCTGGTCACAAAGCCCAAAAGTCGCGTAAACCCATGAATCACGCACGAAATTCGAGCCTTACGCGATACATGAGCGATTTGCGCATTGTATCAGTTTGTCTGACGTGGAACCGTCGTAGTTGTCCGCCGATGTTCGCCGGATCGGCGCTTTACGCGATTCCAGGTTTTGAGCAGCTCAAAACTCGGCTTCGCGTAAGAGTTTACGCAGTATTGCGCTGTTTTACGTAATTTCTTGCGTAGTTTGTGTAGTTCTTACGCAGACAATGCGCGAAATATGCGTGGAATATCAGTGATCGTTTGCGAAACTGTTACCGCTAGATCGCGTTCATCGATGACTTTCCTCTAACGATTAGTAGGCATATATGACGCATGTTTCGCGCTTGTGACACCTACGTATTATTGAAAATCACTGAAAAATTATTGCGTGCCTATGCGCTGAAAATGCGTGGTTTGTAATAGTGATTTTTGCGTGATCTTTCCGTAGTTCTTGCGCAATTCATCGGTGATTTCATCGCGTAAATCACCGAAAATGGTCAAATTCTCGACATACAAGCATAGCACGCACAACCTAATTTCATGCGTGATTCATGCGTTTACGCGACTTTTGGGCTGTGTGACCAGGCCTTTAAGCTATAGTTTATTTTTTTATACATTTTTTTACCAAGAATCCGCTATTTCAGACATTTCGTAAACGGTTATATACAACAGAATGAAAACGACAGCATCGTATGTTGCAAATAATGCCTATGTTTTCCTACGCCAAGCTTTTAATATTACGCAAATACTGCTTATCACAGTACATTTCCATCTTTCGTATTTCTTTGTACTAAAATTGTAATCTATACACCTAAAGCTCCACTTCCTGCCATACGCCCCGATTTTCCAGTATAGGAACCTACATCTTGATATCATGTAAAATGCGATATGCTGAAGATGAATTTTATTCTAGCTGTTCTTTTGTGCTTTCGAACAGTGCAAAAAATAGATGCATTGCTCTTCACAAGTGTTTGAGGATATACTGCTAGAATATACAGCTCTATTACAAAAAAAAAAAAAAAAAGAAAGCAAGAAAAGAGCGCAATATACTTACGTTGGCGTTCATATATAGTAGTTATAGAGTAAAATCAAACAAAGGGAATAGTCAAAGCTTCATTTAGTAACAAAGAGAAAGTCATGGATTACTCCCCCCCCCCCCAAAAAAAAAAAAGGGGGGGGGGTAACAGACGCAGTCATTTCATTCTCACAGTTCTTCTTTGACATTGATTCAAACACGAGGGAAATATCACGGGCATCAAATAGTTTTCCAGTTGTTAGCATGACAATAATTGTTATTCAAAGCGTAGTAGTATTAGATTTGAAACATTGAGAAAAAGGTACTATTGCAAAACAATTATACGTGAACAACATTGGAAAGCTTTCGACATCTTTTCCTCACCTAATATGGATATGTCCTTTTTACCCATACCATAGATTCGTGACATGTACAACTTCATAATTCCACGACTCTCTTATTCTGACCTATCTAAATGAAACTTTGACTATTCTATTTCAGGTTAGTCTTTACATCAAAGGGATATTCCTTTCTGATATTACGTTGTCTCTGTAAGAAAGCAGTAAAATCAGAGTAGTAAATCTCTGAAAATTGGGGGAAATCGGGCACATAAAAAGTTGGGAATTGTTAAGTTTATAATAGAGAGTAAGACAAATTGGCATATGTGTGCTGTAGGGATTGCGAAGCTCCATTTGTATGTTTTTTTTTTTATAAACAATTTTGAATACTTGGGCCCTTACCAAATTCATTTACTAAAAAGGAAAAGAAAAGCATTAGTCTTCAAGTATACAAAATACACGTCTGACGAAATATTTCTTGTGAGAAAAATGAAAACCGGTTATTCTTAGTTTACTGGAGGAAACTGAATGAAGAGATACTCAACACCTAGCTCACAGACTTGTTAATTCAAATGTCTTACTTTCCAAACTTTAACAATTTAAAACTTTGTGCGTCTGATTTTCTCAACAAAGTTTAACTGATCAACCTCTCTATTTTTTTCCTCATACAAAGCAACACAAAATCAGGATGGAATTTCCCTTTTATTCTTTAACAGAGCGTTGAATTTTTCTTTGATTCTCTGGCGCTCAGTCAATTTACTGTGCTATATATTACATAGTCATTCTCTCTTGCAGAACCAATGGTCTGTCTGTCGTTGGCCATCCTACAGCCGTGTGGCCCACCCGAATTGGCCTGGCCCTCAAAGCCCGGATTTATAAAGTTGTTAGTATAGTGAGGATTTGGCGACGCCGAAGAACCATACCCAGTGCTGCCAGTCATGTTCGACCCTTGCGAAGAGCCACTCGGAAAGCTCGTGTCATATAAAACCGGTTCTGCTGGTCCCCTCCTCCTTCTCCCTCTAGCAAAAGAAACACAAGAAGCAAACTAAGCATTTTTTGAGAGCGGTTCTGTTGTAGCTACCAAGTCGAGTTTTGCAAAGCTAACATTTCATTTCATTTTCATTTATTGTTTCTGCATGGTACAATAATAATCAAAGAAATCATTGTGACAGAGAACAGATATATGATAAGATCCGAGGAGGCCACATTAACTTCGACATTAGCTTTATGAGGACTTTCAACGCCCTTCAACCATTGTTTTAAAGAGATACACAGCTTGATAACAGAATATGGGATAAGATGGTAGAATAGGCAATTGCGCGCTGTGCTTTCTGATGTGATTGTAGTGAAAGTTTGCCCTCTCTCAACCAGATTTGTGTAGTTTCACATTACCTCGATGGAAAAAAAAATGAGAAGACAATGTAGATATTTTAGATTTGACGTATTCTTTATCCCTTTTCTACATTTGCTCATCGCCCTTCCTTACTTTATACTTCTTCGGATTTTTTTTTCGAGTTATTGTTGAAATTAGACTTCAGAATCTGGATTCTGTTAGCTACTATATGAAAGTATGAATCATTGAGGCGAATAGAGTTGCACTATTTTGCTCTAGAGTGTTTGTTATAAGAAAGAAAGATAAAGAATAGAATTTCGGTTCACACCAGACATGGGTATATTTGTGTAAAATTCATGCTAACTCCATGTTGAATATCCAGTGCAAATATTAAAAGACTGGACCCATATAGCAGGCTCTCGAGATTAATAGTGTCCATCAAAACCAAACCAAGTGCACAAACTGACGTACCCTCTGATTCTTATCACGACAGCTAAGACTATCGCGAGTATCACCAGAGCACCGGCAAGGATGAGGGTCCATACTGGTATTCCTGTTCCACCAATCTCTTCGAACTGTAAAAATTTGAAAAGGAATAAATCAGTATCGGATGATGTCATTACTTCGAATACACGAGAAATCAAAGTGCATGTAATAAGTAGAAAGTCTCTTTTCAATCATCACCCATTTTTAAAAAAAGTTATAGCAACAAAAGTTTTTTTGAAATAACTTCATTACAAACCAGTAAAATCCATTTCACTAAATACGCCATGATTTTGACTCCAAATGTGGGAGAGTTATATTTATGCACATACAGAAGCTCTTACCAAGAGATTGTTAATCCCAGAACCGCCACCAGATTCTGCGGTACTGCTGACCACATAAGGAGGGTCTGTTCTCGTGGTTGGTCGAGGGGATGAAGGGTAATGGATGACGAAAATCTTAAAAGGATGGACGATAACATTTTGGACGTGTACGTCGAGATTCGATAGACCACGTGCTATGTCTGCGCTGCTGGTAAAGACGTCGTCAACGTAAGCATAGAAGCCGATGTCTGTGTATTCTTGTCTGTATGATGAAAGCGAATTTGTAACATTAGTGGCAGTAAGCAGTGGGATACATTTCAAGCAAAAAAAAAAATCATAGGTCACAAGAATTGTATTCCCCAATGAAGCTTTGGTAGAGGGAATGCATTTTACGTATAAGATTCTAACTCCTTCTCATATCCACACCTCGGACATTTTGTACTTTTCTGTACCTACAAGGAAAAACCATATCGAATGTAAAATGCTTTGTTCCTCTCTTCTAACAGGGACTCTGAAACGGATAATTAAAGGGGTATTCCAAGCGATTTTCATAGTTTTACATCATGTAGTACATAAATCGACAACTCCATGTATACATTTGTGGAATTTATTGTGGTCCTTGAGCAGAGAAACAATACTGAACAATGATGATGACATAGGAGGCTCACATATTTCAGAAATGTAGCAGTGTAATCCCATTACAATGCCGCTTGCTTGCAAGTTCACCTGTGTATAATCTATGCATTCCTTCTTCTTTTGTTCTGCTTCCTTGAGTCCCAACTCATGCATTCTTATGGTGAAGCTGCCATGTCGTTATCTTTGTTCATTGCAATTTGTTA
Source organism: Diadema setosum (assembly GCF_964275005.1). Classification (NCBI taxonomy): domain Eukaryota; kingdom Metazoa; phylum Echinodermata; class Echinoidea; order Diadematoida; family Diadematidae; genus Diadema; species Diadema setosum. Next base: position 36,892,449 of record NC_092698.1, read on the forward strand.
GAAATTTTGAAAACCTTGTTATTCCTCATCTCAAACTCTGTACAATTCATAGTTGTTAAAATGTAAAAATCTGAAAATCATCCCGAGGTCTCCTTTAAGGGCCCATCTCACTCGAGGAGACGTCGCCGCGAAAACTGCGACTGATTAGTTTCAACGACTCGTGCGACAAAGAAACAAGACAAAAACAAAACAAAAACAAAACAACATAAGCTTTCAACATAAGGAGATTCCAAAGCGACGTCAGAGTCGTCTCCGTGACGTCCTCTCATCGCGGACAAAATAATAATAATTAGCGAGCTTTAGATCTGTGATGCGAACGCTAAGACGACGCATTTGGCAAAAATGGTTTTCTGCACATGCGCGCGACAGCTGTTCCCATTGTTAAACCCAGAATGAGGCGTCGTTTTAGCGTTCGCGTCTTAGATCTAAAAGCTCGCTAGTATTATTGTCCACGACGTGGTTGTAACTGATGGACACGTTGCAGAGGCGTCGCAGAGACGTATCGGATATGAGCTGAAGACTGAATAAAGTCTCCAAACAAATTAAACATATTCGACTCTCCCGCGACTCTCCGGAGACCTGGCTGTCTCCAAGACTCTACGTCGCGGATACAGTGGAGAATAAAATCGCCTGCAGGTCCAGGCCACGGAGATACTCATCACTTGAAACAGGCAATTATTTTTTTTTTCTCTTGCTGTTTCATGTGTTGATGACTATCGGAGACTTGCTTAAAGTGTGTTTGCTTTCTAAATCTCACACGCATTATTTTGTAATATACAATTTTTTTTTGTAATATACAGCTTTACAACTTGCTTAAAGTGCGTTTAATTTCTAAATCTCACACGCATTATTTTGTAATATATAGCTTTATTTCACAGCCTTGAAAAACACATTTGATGTTTTAAAATGTATAACTAATTTCTTTAGAGATACATGTACAGTTTTGTCATTAACAGTTTCATTAACTTTAAACAGACTGAATTGGTGATGTAGCTCTGTACAAGACTAGTAATTGAAAAATTATCGACTCTAATTTTTCTGTACCGCTATAAAATCTGTACAAAATAAGCTGCTGACAGTGCTACAGCGTCCAGTCACGTTTAGGACAAGACGCGTTTTGCTGAATACAAATCTAGAATTCTTGTCTTATTTTGCGTTGAGTCTTAAAATGATTCATACGCACCCTGAACAAAAATCAGACCATTCCTACATTTCCAGAATCTGATAATTCGCACGACTATAAAATGCTACCCATGCCATTACATATTTATGCCTATCGTGTTTTGCACTTTGTTTGAATGAAGCTCGATGATTGTGTCTTTGATCAAGCTGAAAGTCAGGTCAAATCAAATCAAATCAAACCAAATCAAATTGAAGCCAAACTGTTAAATATACAGTAACTAAATATTGGCGAATTAAGCTTACAAACTCGAAATCATTCATACATTTGTATTCATGATCGCTCTCATGATTCAAGACAAACACTTACCCTGTCGACGCTTCATGAAACGAAATGTTATATAGGACTGCTTCCACTGTGGCGCCACTTACACCCAGTGCTATGGCAACCAGGTTACCAAGGCGACTGCTCAGACCGTCTACATTGCGAAGGTGGTCCTCAAAGAGAATTGAGTAGATTATTCCAGTCAAATCTGGGTAAATGATAACAGAAGAAAGAAATAACAAGGGCAATAAATTTACCTCTGCAATATTAAAGCTTGTTCGTGGTAGTTGAAATATGGGGGATCTATTGGAATGTTTCCTCATCTTAGGCAAGACCTCCAGATAAAAATGTATGAGAAAGTGAGATTTTCCATTTTTCCCCATAAAATCAGATGGTTGTTATGGGTGCTGTTTAGTAAGGGATTTCGAGGTGATTTCTTTTTCTTGTCAAGTTTTAGTTACCATAACAAGTATTTACATTGTGATTTAAAGTGAAGAACTATATTTTCATGATACGCTTTGGCTTAACAGTTAGACAGTGTAAACGTATTTTCTATGATAAAGATACAGCACTGAAAAGTACTTAATTGACGGGTTATAAATGCTATTCTGAACTGTATTTCCTTCTATTGTACACAGTGTATCTCTTTTGCAAGAGAAGAGTAATCTATATATTCCTATAAGGAGCCACGTATTAGTCATGACAATCTGAGTGCAATTACAGATAAAGCATCGAAGTATTGGACACAGGTCTCTGTAGGTAGTAATTTGAATGTAAAAGTAGTCCATCCTGCCGTAGAGTTCAAATGCAATTTATTGATGGATACGAAAAGACGTCACTGTCTCAGTGAAACATTTGAAAACGGGTCATACCGGTTTCACATCTCTGGCCAATGAATCCAGAAACACAACTGCAACGATGGACAATCTCAGATGTGGCTAAAGATTGTTGGAGGCAGGAACCGTTGTTGAGACACGGGGAGCTCTGGCAGACATCGACGACAGTCTCGCATAGCTCGCCTGTGAAATCTGGCGGGCAGTCACAGCTGACCAGCAAGACAAAATGACAGAAAACATCCATCGATAACAGTGCAGGGTAATAAGGTAATCATGATTTAATCTAAGTTCAAAGAACGTACATCGTTAGCTGTATCGATTTCAGCTTAGTCCCACAGTTAATGCAATTCTGGCATGTTATCATTACGTCCCCTTTCAACGAAACATGAAAGTTACATCCATTGATGGTATTATCTACACCATAATTAGTCGATAAACCTATATCCTAAACTTACTAGGACTTGAATAAAACTGTATTCCTACTTATTCACCGATCTTTTATGATCTTATGATTTGTTGATAATGTATGAAGCATATAGTGTATCATTGTACTTTTATCTGTCGATGAACTAGACTAGTATGAACTAAATAACAATAAAAAACACCTGGAAACACGGTATGACATTACCTGAAAACAGTTCCGTGAATCTCACAAATTCCACCATTGTAACAGGTTTGAGTGAGGCAAGGACCGGTGTACACGGGAGGTGTAGTTGGAACCACCAGGCAAGCATAACTTCCGACCACGTTGGAACACAGCCTCCCAGGAGGACAGACATTGTCAAACTCTTCACATTCATCAATGTCCGCATCGCAGAGTGAACCAGTAAAGCCATTGGTACAGGAGCATGTGTAACTTTGGAAACTATCGACACATGTGGCGTTGTTGGCACATTGGTGGTATAGACAGTCATTGTAATTCTCCTGGCAATTTAATCCTTGGAATCCAGAAACACAGGAACATAAGTATTGATTTGGGAGGTTGATACAATACCCTCCATTTTTGCAGGGTGCACTTAGGCACTCATTAATGTCCATCTCGCAGTTGTTGCCGGAGAATCCGTTGGGACACCAACAGGTGTACCCATTCTCTACGTCAGCGCAGATTCCACCATGCTGACATGGGTTACTGATACACTTCGAGGTGAAGGTTTCGCAGTTGACCCCTTCGTATCCATCTGTACAGTCACAGAAATAAGCATTGACCAGGTCGTGGCATGTTGCTCCGTTAAGACATGGCGAGCTCAAACACTCATTGATGTTTGTTTCGCAGTAGGACCCTGTGTATCCAACGGCACAAAGACATACGTACGTATCGATTCCATCAACACACATAGCCGAATTTTGGCAATTGTGGTTACCACAGTTATCGGTATTTGTCTCGCAGTGTGTTCCTTCAAAGCCATTTCTGCAGCTACATTCGTAACTGTTCACAAGGTCGACGCAGAACCCTCCATTCCTGCATGGAAAGCTAAGGCATTCATTGATATCTGTCTCACAGCGCACTCCCATGATACCCTCTGGACACCCACATGAATATGACTCCAGACCGTTGATGCAAGTTCCGTTGTTTTCACATGGGGCGCTTCGGCAGTTGTCAGTCACGTTTTTGCAGTTTGGGCCTTCAAACCCAAGAACACAACTGCATGAATAGCCATTAATAGCATCTGTACACGTTCCACCGTTTCGGCAAGGATTACTCATGCATTCGTTCACGTTTTCTTCACATAGGTAGCCCTCAAAACCAGGTGGGCAATCGCATGTGTAGGAAGCGATACCATCAACACAGAGTCCGCCATTCAGGCAAACATGGTTATTGCATTCATTAATATTCTCCTCGCAGAGAAACCCAGAGAAACCAGGGACACAGTTACACTGGAAATTATTTACCAGATTAATGCATGTTCCTTGGTTCAGACATGGGTCTGACCTGCATGTATTGATATCAATCTCGCAGTGACTGCTGCCATAGCCATCAGGACACTGGCAGACGTAGCTACTCACAGCGTCATGACACGTGGCATCATTTGCACATGGGTTGCTTGCACACTCATCTGTATCGATATCACAAGAGGAACCCTCGTAACCAGGCGCACAGAGACATCTTATGGTGTCACCCAGAGACTCGCAGGTGGCGCCATTTGCGCAGGGGTTAGAGTCGCAAAGATGTATTTCACAATTCTGGCCAAAATACCCATCGAGGCACTGGCAGTGGTAGTGGTTCAGCAGAGATGAACTTGTCGAGCATACGCCACCATTCTGACAAGGCATTGACAGGCATTCGTCAATGTCAGACTCACATCTCGTACCTGCAACGGTCAGATGTAGGACGTAAAGCAAGTAACATGTCAAAATGACATAAAGATGAGAAATCAAACTGGCATAAAGTATTACAAGAGTGATAACAGGCAAGTTATGAATCAATCAATGTGAAATAAGTACCAATAACAAACGCTCTTACACCATATTGGCGAAGATTGTGAAAACATAAGTGAATTTTACCTGTACTTCCAAGTGGACATTCGCAGCGAAATTCATTCAACAAATCGACGCAATTTCCGTTATGCAGGCAAGGTTGCGATGCACACTCGTCAATCGGCACCTCACAATGTACACCGGCAAACCCCAGCTGGCAGAGACAGACGTACAAGTCCAACATTTGTGACTGAAAGCAAGTTCCTCCATTGACACAGGGGTAACTTTCACACTCGTCAACATTAGTCTCACATCGCGTTCCTGTGTGTTGAACGGGAGGAAATATGGTTTCCCAGAATAGACATTTGATACATGTCATTATAAAGTATGAATCAGATCTACTATAAAAGCACTCGATAAATGCGTGCTTATGCAAATCTTATCTTGCTTGCTCTTTGACGAATAGATCATACAATTCATCATGTCGAAACATATACCTCTGATAAATTTAGACAAGTCAGAAAGAAGATTATAATATGGGATGTGTCAGAACGTTTAATCAAAATTATGTCTCCAATAGTTACCTGAAGTGCCTGGTGGGCAATCGCATAGGAAACCGTTGATGAGATCTATGCATATGCCACCATAGTCGCATGGATCGGACAAACATTCGTCAACGTTGACACTGCAGTGCTGTCCGTCGAAGCCCGGCTTGCACAGACACTCATAGAAGTCTAACTGGTTGGGACTAGTGTGGCAGGTCCCGCCATTCAAGCAGGGGAAACTCAAACACTCATCAACATCGGTCTCACATTGAGCACCTGCATGATGTATTATAGATATGTATATAATTATATGATTTATATTGTATGTATGTGCCTAAACATTTTTCTTCAATATCTTACATTCAACATAAGTTCTTTGTCTGGACAGTCATGATGGTACATCATCAGCACAAACAGACCAATAAACCTTTGTTAATGTGAAAACAGGGACACGACGAAGAATATTTTTCATGAATACTGTAGTCACTATACTAGTGTCACGGTTTCAACATTCGTGGATACATTTGAAACAGACATTGCAGCACATATCACCTCTTTGTGGTGCGATACGGTGATCTGACAGTTGAGCAGGGTTTTTACGGTGACCTCGGTAATATTGATCGCATTGCTGAAGCATATTGAAGGATAAAATGTTCCTATAAAATATCTTATAGGCCGCAAGTCCGGAAGAAAGCTTAAGGGGTTCGCAGCCCGCACCTGCCTTTCAGTTTTGTGGCCCACAATGCAGGTTTACAAAATTTAAACGATCTTAACTTCCATTCCACTAGAACATTTCGCGGGGTCACAACACGAACTGCGCATCGTTACCTGATGTCGTAGCTTGACTGGTCTCGAAATTTTGGAAATTGAACAGTCCTCAAACAAGAGGTGATGCATGTTTTAAAAACATATCGCACATGGGCACCGCCATCAGGAACATTAAGGCGGGGTCCTGGACATCGCCACCCCCATCCCACATTGAAAGAAGTTTCGCGGCATATGTCAGTATCTATGGATATTTACCTGTGGTTCCTGGTGGGCATGAACAAACAAAACTATTCAAATTGTCTGAGCAGGACCCTCCATGTAGGCACGGATTGGAGTCACATTCGTTCTTCTCTGTTTCACAGTTGCTGCCCTCGTATCCAGCTTGACACGTGCATGTATAAGCGTTCAAGACATGCGCAGATGTTGCACACAAGCCTCCGTTTTGACATGGCAAACTCGAACACTCGTCTACATCAATTTCGCAGTTCTGACCTTCATGTGAAAGAATGATGAAAGAGTGATCACCAACTTAGATGAAAGGCATTTCACTGTATTTTCACAAGAACGGAGATACCGCCGATCACATTTTCTGAAGTAAATCATTGGTAATGACAATAAATTATGCAAAATGAACTTTGTATTGTGTGTCATGAAAATTACCAACATACAGAAATGAAAGTTAACCAATAAAAATGCAGCGAAACCTGTGTACTTTCGGAGAATAATACTTGTCAATTTGATATTACTTAACTTGTAAGTGATACATCAAATGCGACAAGTCCGTAATAGCCCTCTTTGATAAACGTAGGTATATTGTAATGATCTATTGCATGTTACGCATTACAAATTATGTGCACAATAGATTGTGCAGGTAACTTGGTATCCTAACTTTCCTTCTTTCCATATTCATTATGCATATCATTTCGTTTACTTTGAAATTATTTTGTCATACCTGCTGTTCCCGGCGGACAATCACAGTGAACGCCGTGATATCCAGAAACACAGGAACAAATGTATCCATTGATGAAGTCATGACACATGCCGGAGTTCCTGCAGGGATTGCTGGAACACTCGTTGATTTGCTGGTGACAGAACTGTCCGTTGAAACCTGGCCCACACAGGCACGCATAAGTGTTGATTCCATCTATGCACGTGGCGCCATTCTGGCAAGCGTTGTTGGCACAGTCATCGACATTTACCTGGCACTGGTAACCCGCGAAACCAGACTGACAGGAACATGCATAGGCGCCTGTGAGGTCAGTGCATGTTCCGTTATTTCTGCACGGAGAGCTTGTACACTCGTCGATATCTATTTCACAGTTCATCCCCACAAATCCATTGAGACATCTGCATTCATAGTTTGCCAGCCCGTTGACACACTGCGCCAAGTTTTGGCAAGGTGAACTCGCACAGTTATCAATAACATCAGTACAGAGAGCACCCTCATATCCAGTCGTACAAATACAAGTGAAATGATTATCACCATCAATACAGGTTGCTCCATTACTGCATGGACCTGAACTGCATTCATCTACGTTTGACTGACAGTTGGAACCAGTGAACCCCATTGGACAAATGCAAGTACATGAACCAATACCGTCAACGGTCGTGCCACCATTTAAACATAGATGGTCATGGCAGTCATTTATGTTGAACTGACATAGATCACCTGTGAAACCTTGTAGACAGTTACAGCTGAAATCATCAGGAAGATTCACACAATGTGCTCCATTCTGACACTGACCGAAGCGACACATGTTGTTGTCGACTTCGCAGTGAATGCCTCCGTAGTTTTCTGAGCACTGACACAAGTAACCGTTAACAATGTCTCGACATGTTGCAGCATTCAGGCATGGGTTACTTTCACATTCATCTATCTCAACGTCACAGAAGATTCCCTCGTAACCAGGTAAGCAAACACAGTGCCTCACACCCCCTAGAGCCTCACATGTTGCACCATTAGAACAAGGGTTGACATCGCAGACATGACTGCCACAGTTCACTCCATTAAAATCTGCCGGACAGTGGCACGTGTAAGTATTCAGAGCGTTAGGAGTCGAGCAGGTCCCACCGTTCATGCAGGGGGATGAGATGCATTCGTCGACGTCAGTTTCACATTGGGAACCTGAAGGTATAAAATAGGATAGAGGTACAAGTCTATCACATTTACTGATTCATTGAAATCAGTACAAAACGATGACATTCGAGATGCAAGGACATTTTCAGCTACCCATGAATACATGAGTTATTACTAGACGAGTCATACCAGACTAAAGTCGGTCAGATATTATCTGTATGTAAATGCGAGAAAATACACTGACCTGTGCTTCCTACAGGACAATTACAGAAGTAGCGGCCGACCAAATTTACGCAAAACCCTCCTCGCTGGCACGGATTTGAAGCGCACTCATCGATGTCCGTCTCGCACCGTGTTCCCGTGAATCCCTCTGGACACACACAGCTGAAGACATTCAGCTGCCCTGGGAGCGTCCAGCATGTTCCACCGTTTAGGCATGGGCTACTGGAACACTCGTCCACATCGATTGCGCAGTTGTCACCTGACAAAATTTGACACGAATCGCCTTTAGATTGCACAGGCAATGACTATGAGAATGGAAGCATTATACCTTTAAAATGAAACTATTGGTCATAATTTGGCAAGCTCACGAATTGCTCTAGAGGGCCTCCGCATATCCCACCTGGTTCATCCAAAATCCCACCTTGTCCATCCAAATGCTTTTAAGTAATCGTAGGGGAACATTCCTGCCCCAGCAGACAATGAGAGTTGAATCCTTTGTACCAGTATCCGTTTTCACGATTCAAATATACTTTGTCATCAGACACACACACACACACACATGAAAATAGTTGTGAAATAGTTGTACGGGAAATGTATCTAAACTATGTCAATATAATGGTCCCTCTGCAATCAGGTTCAATCCAACCCATTCTCATCTTTGTGCTTCCTACCCTGAGTGCCTTGTAAGCAATGGCATTGGAATCCGTTGATGAGATCGCTGCAGACACCACCATTCAGACAAGGGTTGGAGCTACACTCGTTCACGTCAATTTCACAGTTTGACCCCATGAAACCTTGCTGACAGGTGCAGAAGTAGTAATCCAGTACTGAAGGGTCAGTGCTGCACGTGCCACCATACCCGCAGGGGAAACTTTGACATTCATTGATATCCATCTCGCAGAGTACTCCTGACGTGCATACAAAGAGAAGGCAGGTGGAAGGAAAGATTTTTTTTTTTGATCTTAACGATCAAGTTCAAGTAGATTATTGAAATGATTCTTTATGAAAGTAAAAATGAGTCTCGATTTGTCATGACTTGTCATGTTGATTATTGCAAAAAGGTTCGATATGCTTACAAGGTCAAAATATCAGTATTATCTTATTAAGCCATCATCCCTCACACCTTTACATCAATGAATACAGGCACAGCATACTCATGATACTAGACTTTTGGATTTGATGAAATTGTTGATTTATCTGAAAGGCTTTGACTTAGGCTCACCAGCTGAGCCGGCAGGGCAAATGCACTCGAACCCGTTGACAAGGTTACGGCAAGTTCCTCCGCGTAGGCATGGTGCCGAAGAACACTCGTCCTCGTCCAACTCACAGTTGACGCCCGTGTAGCCATCTAGGCACTCGCAGTGGTAGTGATTCAGCACTTCCTGCGACGTTGAACATGAGCCATCGTGTTGACACGGTTGGCTTGCGCATTCATTGACATCAATTTCACATCGGTTCCCTGTTTGTATGGAAAAATAAAAACGTCAGGTAAGCTCCTTACCCACGTGTAATTGAAGCAATTGGCGCAAAGATCCCGCAAAGTTACATGCGAACTCTTGTTTCTGCACTGGGCATCTTGGTCATGGTGGTTTTGCCACGATGCCAATAAAAGAAACATTATTCTATTCATTCGTGTTGTACATTAATCAAGATGACTTATTGATCCGACTCCATATCATTGCAACTTTGCATACGTAGATGATGACAGCGAAAACGTGATGGCAAAGATCTCTTCGCTTTAGATAATAATGAATCAAATAGGAAGACTGTAAAATGCTATGTAACATTTCTAAGAACTTATAATCAATGCCAAAGGTAAATTAGAACACACACACTAAAATAAGAAGAATAGCGTACAACCACAAATATTGCGCACAATATATCACGCGGTGAAAATATAAACCGGTAAACCCTTGAAGAAGTGAAGTTCTCGAACCTTGTGAGCCAGGCGGACAAAAGCAGAAATAGGAGCTGATGCCATCAGCGCAAGTGCCACCTCGCTGACAAGGGTCTGACTCACACTCGTCGATCTCTTCCTCGCAGTTTACTCCTTGATAGCCAGGATCACAGGAGCAGGTGTACAAGTCGAATACTCCACCTGATGTGGAGCAGGCGCCATGTACGCATGGGTTGCTCAAACACTCATCAATGTCAGTCTCGCACATATTTCCTGTAAGACGCAGAGAAAAAACGAGGAGCATGACGGGAACAACGGCTCACAAAGTAAAAATTGATGGACGTTAAGTAATTGCGAACGTCTTGAGGCTCATAAGGCTGACCGAAAATACGTTCCTTTGTCCTACAAATTAGTTCGGTAATATCCCACCGCGAAATGGATACACCACAAGAGAGAGCATTCACTGCAATATGTAATCGACATGGATGTTTCAAAAAGTAACGGTTTTCATTTGGAACTTTTCACAGGCGCTATTATACTCAGGCACAACATTGGAAATTAAATGATACCTACATTATATTACACTGATCATAATGACTTTCATTTCTTAAAAAACAAACCATGGTAGGTGTCACTTTGTATTCGTAATCGATGCTGAGTTCTGTTTATTTTTATTCTATTTTATTCATTTATTCTCCACTCATGGGACGGATAGCCCTGGTCAGCTAAGAGCTGTTTTTCACAGGGGTCCGACCATATATTACAAAAACAAACAAACAAACAAACAAACAAACAAACATACAATCATCAAAATGTACAAACACTGAAACACACGTAAAAGGAATAAGAAAGAGATAGAAAAAACGTATGTACAATATATGCAATATGCTTAGAAATACACACAATACATTACAATATAATATACATTACATTATTAAAAAAAAACACATTATTCACACAGAAGAAAGGATGCCTCCATCGCTAGGCATTTTTTCTGTTTTTATATGTAATGAGTTCCATGACCTTTTACCCCATGACCCTTAATCCAGATCAGTTCAGCTTCAGAGAAAAAATAATTCTATTTGAGTTATTATAATAATGAATTTATTAATCTACTATTATTATGATTTAAGTCCTGTGTCCTTGACCTTGTGCCCTGATAAATCCAAAACCCAAAAATAGTTAATAACTGCCACTCCAACATGTATTATTATTACATGTCAGGAGGAATCGTTTAAAGGATAGGATAGAATTTATATCCTGATAATTTAAATCATTCCATAGTTTAGCTCCTCTGTACCTTAGGGATCTTTTCCCATAGTTAGTTTTTGGTCGAAAGAGTTGTATTTTCTTTTCACCTGACCTAGTACGATACACCAACTCACGGTAACAAAATAACTCACATAGGTATGGCGGATAAAAGTTAAACACAGCTCTGAACATAGTACATGCTAACTGTTTCCACCACCGTAGATCAAGACGGTCGAGTTTCAGTACAGTGTACAATGAATTTGAAGGATATCTATAATCAACATTCATAACAATTCGTAAAGATCGATTTTGAAGAACTTGCAATTTTCTCAAAAGCGATTTACTAGCGTTGCTCCATACAGAACTACAGTAAGGCCAAAAAAAAAAAATTGCTTGTTTGCCCTTAATTGCCAAAACCCAAGAGGGTCGGTAGGTCGGTTTTTTTTTTTTTTTTTTTTTTTTTTTTATATCAGGGTACCCTTTTTTCCATGTCAATGCACTCAAAACTCCAAGAGATTCATTCAAATTTACGTCTTGCTATAGGGCCCGGTACGCGAGGCAGAAACACTCACTGACAAACACTTATAACGTTCATTTTTGTTAAATTTTGCAAACAGCTCCAAAAAAAGTACCTTCCAGTGAGGTGAGATGCTGGCAACTGAACTCCAAACAGTTTTGGTGCCATGACAGCTGGTAACGGATGCTGCAAAAGTAGCCATCTTGTGAAGGGCTGCACACTAACCCATTTTTTCTGCCGGTCCGACCTGTCTCTGTCGGACCGGTAAATGCCCCGTTTTACCATTTTTTTACAGGTCCGAACAGAAAATTTACCGGTCAACAACGACAACATTTTAAAAAACATTAAATGACTTGCAAACTTATTTTCTTGTTTTTTATGGATGTACCCCCCCCCATGTACATTTTACAGATTAATATTTTTTTTAAACTTGCATTATTTATTGCACAAGAAATTTAAAAATAAAGACAGGAAAAAATTAGAATGTTTGTTTGTGAATTAGAGTAAAATGATAATGAACAAAATCAGATTGTATCAAATGCGTTTGCGACTTTTTCTAAACATCGGCGCACGAACTTGCTGCGTAACCTGCTCTTGGTGGTCAGTTGGATTGCGATGATTTAATGAATTATTTTAGTTGTGATATTTTCTGATGCACGCGATACAAGGGGTTCTTTATTTTTCTCCCGATAATCTCTTCGCATTTGTGCATGCGTTCTTGAAAGGTACACGACATGCAGGGCCGAATTCGCAATCCTTTTTGCGCCCATTTCCACCTCAAATATTAGCGGGATTGTGACGATTTCATAAATTACTTCGGCTGTAATATTTTACGAAGCACGCGCCAAAAGGGGTTGAAAATGCGTCCTTTATTTTTTCCCGATAAACTCTTCGAATTTCGTAAGTGCGTTCTTAAAAGATGTACCACACGGCCGAATTCATGATACTTTTTTGCGCCTATTTCTACCTCAGATGTCAGCGGGATTGTGACGATTTCATACTAGTAAATCACTTCGGATGTAATCTTTTGTGATGCACGCACCAGCTAGAATGGTTGAAAATGCGTTCATTTTTCTCCCCATAATCTCTTCGCATTCCGTAAATGCGTTCTTAAAAGATATACGACACGGCCAAAAATCATGATTCTTTTTGCGCCTATTGTTTCCTCAAACTTCAACGGGATTGCGATGATTTTATGAATTATTATTCGGCTGTAATCTTTATGATGCACGGGCCAAAAGGGGTTGAAAATGTGTCCTGTATTTTTCTCCCTATAATCTCTTCGCATTTCGTACATGCGTATACGTCACGGCCGAATTTACGATCCTTTTAGCGCCTATTTCTACATCAAATATCAGCGGGATTGCGATATTTCGTTAATTATTTCGGCAGCAATCTTTTGTGATACATGCACCAGAAGGGTTGAAAATGCGTTCTTTATTTTTCTCCCGATAATCTCTTCGCATTTGTGCATGCGTTTTCAAAACTATACACTGCATGCTGGGCCGAATTCGAAATTCTTTTTGCGCCTATTATTGTTTACTCAAATTTCAACGGGATTGCGAAATTTTCATGAATTACTACTCGGCTGTAATCTATATGATGCAAGCGCCAAAAGGGGATGAAAATGTGTCCTTTATTTTTCTCCCGCTAATCTCTTCCCATTTCGTACATGCGTTCTTAAAAGGTATACGACACGGCCGAATTCACGTTCCTTTTTGCGCTTATTTCTACCTCAAATATCAGCGGGTTTGTGGCGATTTCATTGATTACTTGGGATGTAATCTTTTGTAATGCACGCACCAGAAGGGTGAAAATGTGTTTTTTATTTTTCTCCCGATAATCTCGCCGCATTTGTGCATGCGTTTTGATAACCAACACGGCATGCAGGACTGAATTCAAGATCCTTTTTGCGCCTATTGTTTCCTCAAATTTCAACGGGATTGCGTTGATTTCATGAATTTTTATTCGGCTGTAATCTTTTATGATGCACGTACCAAATGTGTCCTTCATTTATTTTTTTCTCCTCTATAATCTCTTCGCATTTCGTACATGAACTTTTGAAAGGTGTACGACGCGACCGGCCGAATTCATGATCCTTTTTGGGACGATTTCTACCTCAAATATGTAAGCGGGACTGCGATGATTTCATGATTTTTTTTTCTCCCTAGTATTATCTCTTCACATTTTGTGCATGCGTTCCTAAAAAGTACACGGAAGGGCCGATTTCGTGATCCTTTTTGCGCCTATCTTCATTGTGAGATCATTCTGAACGAATGAAAATATTCATTTGTGAAATGACTGTGTAAAATGAAACTGAACGCAATCAGATCCATTTACTCTATCGCTGAATATCGAATATGTTTTTACTTTTCTAAAAATCGACACAAGTAAATTAATTCTAACATGTCAACTGCCACGCTGCTGCGAAGCCGGGATCGGATCGTGAGTAAAATGACCCAGAAATGCGTGCGCTTCTAATTCTATCAATGCTTCTTGTCTGGCATGACCGCCGATCGCAAGCAAACGAAAAGCACTTACACTGTACATGCATGGCATGGCAGTGCGTGAGCAGCGCCAATGCGCAAGCTAGCGCGACTACTGGTCGCCATTGTGCAGACCTGTACTAAGTGCATGATATACATGCATTGATTGGATTTCGTGCGCGTCCACGCATGTGAGCCAAAAAGGTTGCTACATTGTAGCATGCAATGCATGCTGTAAAACGTAGCCTGTGGACCCGCGCGGCCCGAACACAATTACGACGGGTCGATGAGATGAAAAAAAACATTTTTAGACTTTTTTTTATTCTTTCTGTAGCTTAAAATGGATAATTTTGGGTTTAAAACCATTCACAAATTTGTAGAAGGTGAAATTTGTGGAAAAAAAATAAACTTGAAAGAGCAAAAAAAAAAAAAAAAAAAAAAAACGCGACCCGAAATTTCCGTGATTTTCGGTCGGTCGCGAAGGGCAAACAAACCATTTTTTTTTTTTGGCCTAATCAAAGTGACATTGAATTAAAGATTTAAAGAATGTCGAAGCAACATTTTGATCAATATATGGACGTAATCTTCGAAGCAGGTACATATTCTTCACAACCTTATTCATTACAAGATCAATATGTTTGTTCCATGTTAAATTGTGATCAATGACCACATCAAGGTATTTACAAGATTTAACTTGTTTAATTTCATTACCATTAATATAAATATGACAGTTAGCCAGATCATTTTGAACATATTTCAAACGTTGTTGTGTTCCTATGAACATCAGTTCGCATTTCTTCACATTCACTAACAATTTATTTTGCTTTAATCACAGTGATAAACTGTTTAAATCATAATCAAATTTAGTAACAATTTCAGGTATGTTCTCTGAAGACGTAAACAGGCACGTATCATCTGCATATAGCGATACATTGCATGACAATGTAGTAAACGCAAAAAGTCTATTGTGATTTTTTGTTTTCCTTCGGAGAAACAATGACAGAGGCCAGGAACAGATAATAGTGCGTTTGCACCATCTGTCCCTTCAACGTGTCTTCAGCACAAAATCTGGCATCAAGCTATGTTTCTTTCATGCTTCTCACTGAAACTGCACAATCCAGTACGCAGTCAATTATCTCAATTACACATGCCGCACTGAGTATAGAAGGGCAAGTATCTTAGACCAGACCTGTACGTTTTATTTGTTTTCCACTGCTATCATCATAGTTACTATTCGTAAATCGACTGTGTGTTGATATCATTAATTTTAGATATTTACCATTTGTTCGATATTATTTGTCGACAGACAAAATTGTTCGTTACCAACGGGTCGGTATACTTGCAAAAGTTAAATTCGTTTTGAAATTGTCTCCATTTACCTGTTGTTCCGGGAAGACAGTTGCAGCGGTAGTCGTCGTGGAGATCGACGCAAATCCCATCGTTCAAGCACGGAGCGGAATCACATTCATTAGTTGCCTGCCGGAGAGGAGATGGGTTAGTCACGATTCCAATTCCACCATCACTGCTTCCTTTACTCGTGTTTGTTAGATTTTTTTTTTTTACTTCCTCAGATAATGTTCAATACACTTTGGTACTTCATGTGCAGACTCTTGATACTCTGTAAAATCCCCTTTACATCAGTGGACTCTTCCACTAACTTTCTTCTACTTCGTCTTCCTCTTCCTCTTCTCCTTCTCTTTCTTCTCACCAAGGCATAAACAAAGCTCTGTTTTCTGCTCTAAATCCCTCCTTCTCCTCCTCCATAGCAACTAACCCATGTTCCTGTTTACCTTTCCTTATCATCCGCTACATCAAAAATTGTATTTTTCTCTCCAGCTACCTCCCCTATATATTGTACGGCACACCTCCCAGTCGATTTTTTTTTTTCACATTTCGAAACTTTGTTTCTATTTTCTCCCCCCCCCCTCATTGCCTCTCTTTCTCTTTCGCCATCTCTTTTACATCAACCGAATGTCTTCACATTCCTTCTTCCCCATCATCCTAATCAACAAACTTGATTTACCCCTGTTTATTATCCTCTCTGCAAGCACAATACTATAACTATTGTTTGCAATAATCACCATGGCTGTAATCGACATTTCTTACCTGGTTGCAGTCGGAACCCTCGTAGCCAGAGAGACATATCTTTGCCCCAGTGATGTCATCGCAGTCGTAGTGGCCCAAGTTGTCGTCCCGAGCCAAGCAGTAAACACTGCAACCTGCCGACGTGTCGTAGTAGTGCTGTTCACAATAAACCTTCACCGATACTCTGATGCTTTTTATCAGAAAAACAAAAACAAAAGAGTGAATTGATTCTAAGAGTAAATGGTGCCTCACTCTATGCGTCTAGATTATCTCTTCTTCAATATGAATATGTGTTACACCCTACTTGATCATTGAGTTCAAACTGGAGAAAAAGGTTATCATAGTTCAAGGTTAAAAGACCTGAAAATAAGCTTAAAATAATAATTTACCTTTGTTTTAGCGTTACAACCAAGACGTAAGTGTATAAAGTGAAGAAAAGGTCCTACTCACGTGGCGTGTCCATTCCCATGGTTCAAATTTAGAGTCCTCGTCTCGGCCAGTGCGGCTGATCGGAATGGTTGGTACAAGCTTCCTTGGAAGTTGTAACCGATTTGGTCGATCAGATCATGGTCATTCAAGTGATCCAAGTCAAGGACTTCAATATTTGCTCTAAATCCGCCCTACAGGTTGGTAACGTAGAGTGATAGACGGACAAAAACAAAGATACAAACAAATTAAAATTATACATGGGTGATGAATTGATATCTAAAAATACATTAAATCATTTGAACATAATGTATTGAGAATTGTCCCTTTTCAAATTATGACAAACATCCTAATTAAACACCCAAATTAAGCAGCATGTGGATGGCGAAAAAAGCATGTCAGCTTGAAACACATTCAGTCTTGTGAAACAGAATCAAAGTAGCACGATTATTCCTACAGTTGAAATATCAAATGTAGGGTTATGGCTTATGTGTTACAAAAAGAAGATACATTGATAAAGTTAGAACTGAAGGATACAACTTGGAGGGAAAGGATTGCACCTTCATTTAGATTTTCACACTACATTAGTAATGCAAATCTGTTGCCTCCACTTAGTTTTGTTTTCAGAACATTTGCCCATAGAACAATGGTTTGTTCTTGTTTTTGGTTTTGTTTTGTTAAGGTTATGCACCAGTTAATGGGGAAAAAGGCACAGTATCGCATATTCTTGTGTCACGCATTTTAACAGGTAATCACTAAATATCCTTTTACACTAATGCAGTTTGAAATACATTCCGATTTTTGATTAACCTCAACACAGAAAATGTTATAACCTTTGCAATAATTAGTGAACTAGAAGAGGAGATTGTTATCTCACCTGCCACGAGTTGATAGAGAGCTCAAGAGGGTTTTGAACCGTGTTCGCTAATGTCTGAGGAAAGTGAAAGTCATCGTTGTCCTTATACAATCTGTCGGTCTCGTGCTTGCCGTAGGGACAGGAGCTCTGTGTGAACGAGCTGTGAGTACAATAATATGGACATTAGAAGATTAGGCCTTCATTCCTTTTCACCTCATCTACACAGCGACGTATGTAATAGGAGAGGTATCTGTCTCTGCTCATCTTAGTCACAATTTTCCTTGCGGAGGAAAGATTCTCCCTGATAAATAAATCGGCAAGAATGTCCCCGAACTCTGCGTGTATAGAACCGTTAAAAAGATGTTATATACGAGTGACACTGCAGGGGCGCCACTAAGATTTGGACCTGTGCTCTCCTGTTCACGCGCCTTATAGAGCTTCAGGCCACCTAATCACACTTCTCTAATCGTGCTCAAAATTACTTGCCTTCTAACTTCGGAGAAACACAAGAGGAAGTAGTTGTCGCATGCGTTGCAGAAAAAGAAAAAGTCGTCGCAACAGCCACCGTCTAATTCTTCGTGATCTGGATTGGAATACGACTCAAGTTGAAAGGAAACCTTGACCAGAGCTGTCGCCTAGGAATTCAGAGATAGAAGAAGAATGCCATACAATCAAGTAAAAACAGAACAGAATCCTAGTTCCTTAACAGAAGAAAAAGTTAGCAAAACCATATTCAAAATTATGGTGTTAAATTGTCTGTTTGGCAAAAAGATATATAAAGTTATGTCGCATTGGAAGGCAGAATGGAAACTCAGATACAATTTGTTACAGTGAAACGATTTTTCTTAAAGTGTACTTCCTTGCAAAATTTGTCATGGAGAAGAAATAGAAATTTTCCGCGCTCCAGTGTATCAACAGTTATAGTTATATACGTACATGAAACTTCCGCTTGGGAGAAATACGTTGTTAAAACTCTATGAACCTTTTATTCTGGGAAATTGGACAAATTCAATTACCGGCAATCATTTGGGATCTATTTCGCTTTTCAACAAAGAGTCAATGACAACTATAAAGCTCATTGCATATATATTTACATTACAAATACAGAGCAATAGGTGTGAATTGAGGTTCACATGATCGAGAAAATTTAGGAAACTTTGCTAAAGAGGGAGAGGACGCTTTAAAAAACAATGCTAAACATTTTGTGCGTTTTGAATAGTACAAAAAAGGTTGAAAAACGTAAATCCGTAAAAACTTATAAAATGAAAGCAACTCCATCAGTTCTTCTTTGTGTGGTCACTGTGTAATTGTTTGTTTTATAATAATGCATGCCTAATTAATCATATTTCAAATCTGTATCAACAAATCATTATGGTAGCATTATACTTTACAGACATTCAACACAATGTGAAATTTTTTCAAGTTAATACCTAACAATATATGAGTTGTCTTATTTACCGAATTTGAACTGAACATTCAGATCTAGTGAAGACAGAAAGGTTGGACGATAAGACAAAAGGCTGGGACAGGCGTGATGCAGTTTAAAGAGGTCCCTCAGTGAAGTAGTACTGTTAAGTACAAACCAGCCTTCATCAAAATAATTTTTAATAAGGGTTTTCATTTTTCACTACTTTATCCCAGAGAGAAGAGATATTATGATAAGGAAACTTTCGACTTGAACGACTGACGCAGTCTTAGGCATAAAGATATGGACGCGTAACCATACAGACCTTTGTTTTATATACCAAATTACCAAGACTATTTGGATATCGAGACGCCTATAATAACGGCTGTGGGTCAGATGAGGCGATCACTGCAAAAGTATGCTCACATCATCAAGCATGATACAATGTACATTGAAAATATATCATGCTTGTTGACACATTTGCAGTGATCACATCATGATCTGGCCCACAGCCGTTTTATCAATAAAATTTTTATCTATACCAAAATGAGCTCAAACTAGGTCCAAAATATCAAATCACTCATGATTTCAAATTTTATGTCATTATTGCAAAAAAATGTCAAAACTTGTGGGTTTTTTTTTCAGCATCCTTGGGTAAAATGAGGATACGTATAATAGTCCTGTGAACTGTCCTACGATTAAGTCATGAATATCACACGCATCATCAGTGAAGTTGCAAGTCATAGCAACGGCAGTGTTGACAATCCTCCTATTACCAGATTACTAAATTTCAAATAGACATGGGATTCCCCACGCTCTACCAGAGCGATCATGGCGACAAAGCAAAGTTAATGGACTAAAGGAAGGCCATTCATATTGCACGCCAAATTCTAGTCGACGGCTTTGAATTTTGTGTCACCCTTAAAAATGATACCGAATGTGACTCTATTTACTTTGAGCAGGAAGTCATCAGGATATAATAAAGTGAACAAAAGATGAATGGTATTGATTTGCATGCAATTCTGAGCACGTCATTCTCGTCCGAATATCTGGCTTCTTTCAATATCTCACTTAAAGCTATCATTCCCTTTCCATGTCTTTCTCCCTTTTAACTGCATTCATACATGCTACTGAAATATAGTACAGTTGTGTATAGTAACATACCAAACAAAGGATATACAGTGGCGTATCTAGGGGGGGGGGGGGGGCGCAAGGGGGGCACGTGCCCCGGGCGCCACTCCTTGGGGGCGCAAAAAAACGAAAAAAAAAAAAACAAAAACGAAGAAGAAGAAGAAAAAAAAAAGAACAAAGATCAAACAAGATAAAAACAAAACAATGTTTGTGTTCACACAAAAATTCCATGTTCTGTGAACTTAAATACAAACATATTCGGCTCGCTCGTTGCGCTCGCTCGCAAAAATTTATACAAAAACTAAAGAAGGTAAGAACAAAACGTGATGATGACAAAATGACAGTGTCTATTGTGTTCACACATGTCATTTTATATTTAGCAGGCAAAATGTTTCACGGAGCAGCGGCTGCAATTTCATTCGCTCTGAAGCGATCGTCAATTGGATCAAAAGAAGGCGTCAACCGTTTCGAACATGGGGGGGGGGGGGCGCAAAAAAACAACAACAAATCAAACAAGATAAGAACAAAACGTAATGATGACGGGGAAATATACAAATTTTGGCTCACTCGCTCGTACTAATTTAGAGTATTTTTTTCAAGTCCTCAGTTTGTTGGTATAAATCGTTATCTATAAGGCCGTCACTATATCTTGATTAGAATTGTAAGATTTAGTAAGCAAAAAATGACAAGAGTTTCATGATTTGTAAGCTGAAATACAAAATTTGTATAAAAAAAGAGAAGAAGATAAGTACAAAAAGTGACGATGACGCGGACAAAATGATAATGTCTATTGTGTTCACTCATGTCATTTTATATTTAGCAGGGAAAATGTTACACGGAGCAGCGACTGCAATTTCATTCGTTCTGAAGCGATCGGCGATTGGATCAAAAGAGGACGCCAACGGTTTCGAACATACGGGGGAGGGGGGCGCAAAAAAAAATCAAAAAAGATAAGAAAAAAACCGTAATAATGACGTAGAAATATACAAATTTCGGCTCACTCGCTCGTACTAATTTAGAGTATTTTTTCAAGTCCTCAGTTTGTTGGTATAAATCGTTATCTATAAGGTCGTCACTATAATTGTGAGATTTAACAAGCAAAAAATGACAAGAATTCCATGTTTTGTAAGCTGAAATACAAAAATTTTCGGCTCGCTCGCTGCGCTCGCTCGCCAAAATTTATATAAAAAAGGTAAGAACAATACGTGATGATGACGAGGACATTTACAAATTTCGGCTCACTCGCGCGCACTAATTTAGAGTATTTTTTAAAGTCCTCAGTTTTTTGGTATAAATCGATATCTATAAGGCTGTCAGTATATCTTGATTAGAATTGTAAGATTTGGTAAGCAAAAAATGACAAGAATTCCATGTTTTGTAAGCTGAAATACAAAAATTTTCGGCTCGCTCGCTGCGCTCTCTCGCCAAAATCTATCAAAATTCATTACATTTAAATCACCCTCAAAAAGATCCCTTTTAAGTGCTTGAAAAAGCATCATGTGGACTTTGTTTAAAGTCCCTACCGGGATGGGGTTGGGTTTGAACACTTTTTCAGAAATTAGGGGCGCAATTTTCGTGCTTGCCCCGGGCGCCGTTTTCCGTAGATACGCCACTGAGGATATAGCATCAAATAGAAGCCATTGCCTAGCTTCCTTTTCATGTTAGATTGCATGTCAGGAAAGGTTAAAGAAGCCGTTTAAAGTTTTCATCGCAGTTAGCAAATTCAAAAGCTCGATTTTCCAGCATCCTTGGGGGGAGTTTGGAATAATTAAATATCTGTAGTCTTTTTGAACCGTACTATGATTACGTCGTGAATATTTTTATCACAGACATCATCAGTGATGTTGCGAGTCATAACGACAGGGCTGATGCTTCTCCTATTACGAAATAAAAATTCCAAAGGGAATTCCCCCGTGCCCTACCAGGGCGTCCATGATCGCCCATGGCGAAAGCAAGATAATGGACCAACATAAAATGCTAGGTAATGGACCAACGCAAAGCCGTTTACATTTTGTATCAAATTTCAGTCGGACATAAATTTCACGTCAACCTCATGACACTGCGTTCAGATTCCCTTTGAACCAGAATTCACCAGAATGGGTGAATAAAAGATGAAAAGCATTGATGTGCATACCATTCTGTGCACTTCATTTTCATCCAAATAATGTTGAATGTGGCTTCTTACAACCATTATAATATTATCTCCAAAGCTTATTCCCCTTTGAATCTGACTATCATTTATGGATTGTCATACCTGCATGCTGCTGAAATGATTACACACCGAACCAAGCATAGCTCCTCATCAAAGTGAAGATACACTGGGCCCACAATTCTCATGTCAGACTTAATGACAGGGAAGTATTGTAAAAGACTAAAAAATAAATCACCTTGACGTCATGAATCCACCATGGTTGCAAAAAAGTGACCGGGAAATATTTGTATAATGAAGAGAATGATACTATGGAATAACAGAAGTTGAAAGAGGCTGCTCAAATTCTCAGTCGTATATCAAGCAGTCAATCATTTTTTTTTTATTGTTCTCTCAGTATCAACACTTGAGAAAGAGCGAGTAGCTCGAAAACTTGTGTACAGAAATAAACCGTTGGTGAATACAGCATGAACTTTGTTCCAGTTTTGTTTTCTCTATCTCTCTCTCTCTCTCTCTCTCTCTCTCTCTCTATATATATATATATATATATATATATATATATATATATATATATATATATGATATGTGTGTGTGTGTGTGTGTGTGTTGGGACATAAAATGGAACGTAACCTTCTGTTAGCGTTGATTTCTTACTAACACGTCGTCTACATGGCTGTATAAAAAAAGCAATGGAAGCGACGAAATTGAAACTGTTGTAATACATTAAATAGCAGTCAATTCAGCTTGGATCTGCTGAAAGTAAGTGAAACGAAATGATTGTTAAAAACAATTAAAAGGAAGGAGAACATAATGGCTATCTGTAGGCAGGCATAGCTCGGCGGAAGAGATTAATACATCGGTGGTCATAGCAACAGAGGTAGAAACATTAGCAGAAAAAAAAAGTAGCTCAGTCGGGTTACGTTAGAAAAGTGAGGCTAAGGTATAGCTGCACCAACAGTGGTCGTAGCAGCTGTGATATCAGTTCAGGTAAGTCCAGTTCAGTTCGGTTTTATTTCTGCATTCCATTGCTAGTACAGTGACACAAAAGCTGATAATAGTGTCGACATTATTGAATACAAAATGGACATACATTGCTATGTAGCATACACACACACATGAGAAAACGGTGAAAGTAAGAAACAATGGTTTTATCGAATGTACACTAAACGAAACACTTACAGCGTAAAGATTACCCCCGAAAATAAATAAGTAAAGGCATGCATGGCACCATCTTCATATCTCAAGCATAGCTTGACTATTGGAAGATGGCCCAATGTAATGTTTTATCATGAAACAAAGTAAATTATATCGTAGTGAATATTATATGAATCTCAGAGGTCCTAATAGGGTTGGATATATGATATGAAGTAATGGGTGTACGCTAATTGTACTGTGATGATGTTGCTTTATTAGGAGCCTATTACGAAAATGTTGTATGTATGATGCGAAAAACGTACCTTATATAACTATAATCACAATTTTAATAACAAATTATGACGACCGTATATTAATCCTTCTCCAGACGGGAACCATGTATGAGCATGCACTATCATAATACACTTATTGGAAGAACTATAAAATATAAGGATATGTTCTCGTCATTCTTAAAAGTACATATATATATACACATACATAAATATATATATGTAGATATATATTTATACACACACTTATAGTTATATTTAGATTGCGAGACAGAAAAAATCCAGACGCCTGGCCAATGATGTTTTAATGATTTTGGGGATACAAAAATGTAAATGACAATCCCATGATAATTATGATTCTGTGGTTATCAAGATGCTAATCAGACAATTGAAACTTTGGATATGAATAAATTGCGGAGTTTGCAGTGAGAAGACCATCAGAATGCATATTTACACGTAAATCAGCAATGCAGTAGCAATAAGATAGAAGATGAAAGGTAATTTAACCAGTATAGCGGCATCTACCTACATGAAAGAAATAGTAAGGGTAGCGATAGTACACGTAGGCCTAGGCCTATACTAGCCTTATGAAGACACCTTACATTGTGACATGTATTGTATTGATATGAGGTTATTGTATTTATTGGCAAATCCACGCTACATATTGGAAAGCTGAATCTCGAACTTCATGGGCAATCCAGATGCTTGGTACTGAAAGACTGCATCAGTGTGACCACTGTCACACAGTAGACATAATCATGTATTATGAGACCAGTGAAGGATTTAGTAGAAAAACACGCTTGATTACATCTGCCATCACCATCAGAAACATCTATTCATACAGGCGTCATTGACAACAATGAGCCAGGCTCATGTGTGTACTCACCACATCTATGGAGGTAAAGATGACTAGGAGTATTGTGAAACATGAACGTCTACTTTGCTTCATATCCATCATTGCACGAAGAAACACAGCTCCGATCAAATAAATTGGTATTCACTGTAACTGTCACTGGGCTGTGCATGCGTATCCTTTAGATTATATCCTCCGCGTAGTCATGATATTTTCTTTGTCGGTTTTGATGTCAAAAGACAGGAAACCTGTTGCTTACATTTTGTTTTTTATTCATATGAATGATGCAGTCTATAGGTAACTCACTGGAGAAGACTATGTCAATCTATTCTGTACGAGCGGTGCATGCAATTTGTAATGGCTCCCATACATGCATGGTTCAGATGTTCATAATAGTCCTTTGTTGTTTGCCCTATAGCTGAAAACGAAACAGTCTTTATTCCCGATCGCTGGAGCGATCTAAAGCCACCTCTATACCATTGGCCCCTTACCGTATATTTCACACATAAATCAGACCTCAATAAGCATGGTAAGAACTCTTGAGGAAGTCCCTATTCATAAGCACTGTATTAGGTATAGGCAGCTGATAGGGTTCAAATTATTGTGCCCGTTCGTTCATGGCCCATGCACCTGACGAATTGTCAACACGTTACAAACTCTCTCGAATCAAAGTCAAAGTGAAATTTACATGAGGATGCAGCGTCCTGATCGGCGGGCATTTATAGGAAAAGCTCTTAAAATTGACAAGATCATTGTCAACAGCTCAGTCGCTATAGGCTTCTTTGTGCGTATTATAGCGAAATGAGTTATGTCAAGCAGGTGACCGTACCTTTCCACAGTAGGCCTAAAAAATAAGTCCAAAAAAAAAATCAAATTTCTTTGTAAATGATCAAATCAATGTTCAGTTCTACATAATAATACATGTGAATATGATAACATGAAATTACATAAGATGCGATAACATGATTTTTTTTTTTAATAGGAATACAATGATATTATGCAAGGTATACAGCTATGCATGAATATATTTTACATTAATATCTTACATAAGAATACATTTTTGGTGTAATTTGATTTAATTTCATTATGACATGTTGATAACTGAAAAGAAAAAAAAAAACCCACCATGAATAAGTATGTAATATAAACATTTATATCCATATAGACAAAGGTTCTAAAAAAAAAAAAAAAAAAAAAAAAACCAGAAGAAAATGCTGTGTATTTCAATAGTTTGGAACATACAATCTGACCAATAATATTGCTGGATATCTTGAGTAAATACTGTTTTATTTTACACTTGGGGTCCGTTTGGGGTATATCCTTGGCGGAATTATTCAGGCTGATGTAGATCACTTGCTGAGAGTACAGAAGGCTGCCTTTTGTATCATGTTAGTTTCCGTTCTCATGCCAGGCTGCCAGTCAAGGAAAGAATATCCTTCAAGCTTCTTCTACTGGTCTACAATACAAAGTAGTCAACAATAGAGCCCCAGAGTACATTGGGGAGTGTTTGGCACGACATTCACACTCTCCGCGTAAAGATGCACTGCATGGTCTCTCATCGTCAGTGTTGTGTATCTTACACGTACATTCACTCAACCACGCAACAACAACATGCAGCTTTCTCTTCTACTGAACTCAGGCTGTGAAATAGACTCACTCCTCGTTTTAAATCGTCACCGGCACTGGATCCCTTAAAACAAAATTTGAAGACCTGCTTTATAATTCTGAGATCCCTTTTTATATAAATTATATATATATATATATGAGATTAAAACCTAAAATGGCATTAAAACGCTTTATCCTGGCGAGGAAAGCGCATATATATATATATATATATATATGTATATATATATATATATATATATATATATATATATATATATATATATATATATATATATATAGTACTACCACTGGCTGGGAAATTATATACATGCGTATCTCTTTTGGCGACCAGGGATGACAATGTCATCATAATAGCGCTTTGTATCCAGTGGAAAATGCGCTCTAAATCATAATTATTACTATTCTCTAGAAGTACAATTAACAACACGCACTATATATTCTCTTTATATCATAGTAACGTCTGATTACATCTAAGCACATGTCTAATTTTGCAAAATGAAAACAATAACATAAAGAGATCTAATCAAAGTAATTAATTATACACCAGAATCGTATCTGTCTAATTTATCTGTATGCCTACGTTTCTTAATTGACCTCATCTGTGAGTAGTTAGTAGTGAGTAGTTTATTTTATGATGATAATAGACCACTATGCGCTAGTCGAAGGTGCCACCCTTTTTAAACTGCTACACTGCATAGAGCTGCTGGACACTGGCTGTAGACGCATAATAATACTCTCCTATGTTATACCCCAAAATGATATACGCCCTTCGTTAAAGGACAAGTTCACCATCATAGACCTGTAGACAATGTGGATTGAGTAAATGCAGCAATATTAAAAGAATACATCAGCAAGAATTTGAGGCAGACAATCCGTTTGAAAGTAACGGCGTAGCCAGGATTTGATCTTAGGGGGGGGGGGCGGTTAGTCTGCGAGGGAGAGAAGCGACCGAGCCCGAGCGAGCGGAGCGAGCGAGGGGGGGGGGGGGGGGGGGAGGGTGTGGGAGGGGGGTGTCCCCCCTCCCACGGTAAGAACTTTTTGCATTTTGATGCTGTAAATGGTGCAATTTGATGCATGTTTTTCCGCGTTTTATCGACGTGAAACAGTCCCACTTGTTTAAGTTAGCAGTATATTTTAGTGTAGATTATTATTGAACAATTTGCCTATAAAATGGTATAATTTAAATACACTTCTTGAATTAATTCTTTTCACTGAATATCATGAACGCGACTGAACCCGAGCGAGCGGAGCGAGCCAACACTGTAAAAACATCGGTGTTAGATTTAACACCACGGGTGTTAAATCTAACACCGATCAAACTTCAATAAAGGACCACACCCACAGGTGTTAAAAATGCACTGTGATGGTGTTGAAAAGTGTTCACCTGACACTTCGTGGTGTTAATTTGACACTGTACCTGGTGTTATTTTGACACTGTACTGGTGTTTATTCAAAAATGACACCACATGGTGTTGATTTGATATTTGCTGGTGTTAATATCAATGGTTTAACACCCGTCCAGCTTCAATAAGGGACCACACCAGCTGGTGTTACTTTGGTGTAAATCTATTTTCACATTTTTTCAAAAATCTAGTATTTTAATGTAAAATTCTTGATCGTCTTGTTTAAATTAAAAATCAACAAGAAGTGCAGTTACTAGGAAACTCTTCCAAAAACAGTTTAAAATTTGGAAATGACACCCGTAGGTGTTAATTTAACACCATAAATGAGCACCGAAAATTTAACACCAGCTCGGTGTTCACTATTTAACACCGGACTTTTTGCAGTGAAGGGAGAGGGGAGGGTGTGGGAGGGGGGTGTCCCCCCTCCCACGGTAAGAACTTTTTGCATTTTGATGTTGTAAATGGTGCAATTTGATGCATGTTTTTGCGCGTTTTATCGACGTGAAACAGTCCCACTTGTTTAAGGTAGCAGTATCTTTAGTGTAGATCATTATTGAACAATTTGCCTATAAAATGGTATAATTTAAATACACTTCTTGAATTAATTCTTTTCACTGAATATCATGAACGCGACTGAACCCGAGCGAGCGGAGCGAGCGAGGGGGGAAGGGAGGGTGTGGGAGGGGGTGTCCCCCCTCCCACGGTGAGAACTTTTTGCATTTTGATGTTGCAAATGGTGCAATTTGATGCATGTTTTTGCGTGTTTTAACGAGTTGAAACAGTCCCACTTGTTTAAGGTTGCAGTATATTTTAATGTAGATTATTATTGAACAATTTG
Organism: Diadema setosum; assembly: GCF_964275005.1. Lineage (NCBI taxonomy): Eukaryota > Metazoa > Echinodermata > Echinoidea > Diadematoida > Diadematidae > Diadema > Diadema setosum. The sequence goes on from NC_092698.1 coordinate 36,921,103, forward strand.
CCTATAAAATGGTATATCATTTAAATAATCTTCTTGTATTAATTCTTACACTGAATATCATGAACGCTGTCTGCAGTTCAGCAATCAAACAGAAAAAGCATGCACACGAGGGTGTAGATAGTGGCATATCCCCTCCCACACGAAGGTGATTTTGCGTTTTCAGACCTGAAATTCAGCGATCTGGTGCAAATTTTTGGTGCAATACTTTTTCATCGAAGTGTTAAAATCACGGAATTTAGCTCTTATTCCGAATGTGCACCATCTGTGTGTATGTATAAAGTCTAGTGAGGTAGAGCTTAGGGGAAGGGGGATTCCTCCTCCCGCTCGCGGAGCTTTTGCGTTTTTAGAATGGAAATAAAGCGATCTGGGTATAGCCACAGTCTACTTCTATGCATGGCGGAAGGGGGGGGGGGGGAGGGGCGGAAGGGGGGGGGGGGAGGGGCGGGCGAGCAGGGAGAAGGCGTGGGCGAGTGTTATCTCCACCCTTCCCTTCCGATGGAGCTTTTGCCTTTTTAAGGTTGAAATTGAGATATCTCGTATACGCATATTTGATGGAATCAACGTTTGGGAAATCACAAAAAAACAAAAAAAAACAAAAAAAACAACTGATTGGGGGGGGGCTGAGGGAGGAAAGGATCGATTTAAAGGGGAAATTCCCCTTATACATGAGGGAACCTTGAGTTTTCGGAATATAAGTGATAAGTCTTGTGCACTCAGAATTATTCATATTTTTTTTTTTGTAAATCTAAAAAGTGTACTAAGCTAGGGAAAGAGGCACAGAGGGGGAGGGTTTGGGAGGGGGATACCCCCTCCCAAGCACGAGAGATTTTGCATATTTTGAATTGAAATTCAACGATCTGGTGCACACTTTGAGTGAAATATTCAAAAAAAATATCTTATTTGATGAAAGGTTGCAAAGGAGACCCGCTTCATGTGCATGCATACAGTATACACGCATTTTTTTTCCGCCTCCCAAACAAATCCCCGGTCCAAATCTTAGGGGGGGGGGGGGGGGGGGCGACCGCCCCCATCGCCCCCCCCCCCCCCTGGCTACGCCAGTGTTTAAAAGTTATTAATTTTTGAAGTTTCTGCTAAATCACTACTGGATGAGAAGACTAATACAGCTTGTGATTTCATATGTGTACAACGATATAAAGAAAATACAAAATTCAAGATATTTTCACTTGTCTCGCATAATAAAAGAACACTTGACTTCCCTCTTTCAGAAGGCAAGGGGGAATAATATTACCCTTAACTTACGTCAGTGATGAGTCGAGGAAATATGCACTTTTTTCAAAAAGTATAGTTTTGTGAAATTCTCTTTATATTTTCTTATAATGTATCGTTGTACGCATGTGACATCATACACTATATAGTATAAAAAGAGTCTTCTCATTCAGCAGTGACTGTGTAGAAACTTAAAAAAAAAAAAAAAACTTTTGAACGAATTGTCCGATTTCCCCAAACTCTCACTGATGTGTTCTACTTATATTGCTGTATTCACTCAATATACATACACGAAGGTGAACTTGTCCTTTAAGAATCTAGTAGGCCTACTAATGCACGCTCGCTTCCAGCAGAGGACTTAAACCCATTCAAACAACCACCCCCAACCCCCCCCCCAAAAAAAAAAAAAAAAACCACCGTGGAACCCATTGTAAAAACACAGCATGTAGTTGTTTTTGCTTCTGAAAAGAAAAAACCCGTCATTATACAAATTTAATGAATCGCAAAAAACATGATTGACACCCAAAGGCAAAGCAGATGATACAAAGTGTACTCTGAAAAGTCATCCTTCTTCAGCACCAATAGGCACCCTATAATGGAGTCGGCAAAAAGATTTCGCTTCGATAGTTTTAACTTCTTACAACGTGAGCCGTAGGCCTAATTCTAGACAGATGACAGGACACTCGCGGAGATCATTTTCCACGTAACGACAGTTTGCCCTTCCTGCTCAGCCACACTTTGGGGTATCTTACCCAAGCCGTGTGGGAAAAGCTCATTCTTATGACATCCGATTACTGCAGCCACACTTTCCCTAAAAAAAAAAAAAAAAAAAAAGGGGGGGGGGGGTTGTTAAACAGTACTGTTGTTAAAGGAAAAGGAAACCGAAATATTGTGTGGATTAAGTTAATACAGAAATATTTGTAGAACACACATCATTTAGAGTTTTTGGACAACAATAGAAAGAAGAGAAAATAATGATAAAAATGATGATAATAATACTAATGATAATAAAAACCAACGAAGTTTAACCACTTTTTTTTTTTTCTGGTGCAACTTCCAGGGTGAAAAAAGAGAGAGAGTGTGTGTGTGTGTGGGGGGGGGGGGAACCCAAGTAGTTAAACTCTATGCATTCCTTTGTTTTCTGCAAATAAACAAGTAGGGGCCCTAACAACCCCCCCGTCTGCCGATCACACATGCAGAAGAGCAATTCCAGCAGAAATCGCCTTTTCCTCATTTCCACTTCCTGTATTTTGCTTACTTCCCGCATGTTCACCTACCCTCCCCTTTTTGCTGCTGAACGCCCGGAATTTGTCAGTCTGCCAGTTCATATCAAATCTCCCGCCTCTCTGTAGCTGTGTGTCATGTAGGATATTCCATATACCCGGCCGCGCACCGTCCACGGTCACGGGTCCGTCCTGCCATGCCCGCGGCATTTCCTGCATAGAGTCAAAGGTTGCGTCGTCAGTTTTTGAAGCACAAAGCAATCTCTAACGTTAGACACACGTTTACTTGAAGTTTGAACAGAAGTGAGGAGTCAGTGAAGTTGATACAGACAGTAGGCCTATGTCATAGTCCCTAGAGTGGTCTAACTTGAATTTGCATTCATTCACTCCTTTTTTTTCCCGCAATTTCAGAGATGTCAGGGCCGCTCTATCTTCATGTCGATCTTGTCAAGGATTATCAAGGTAAGCTACGTTAACGTTAACGTAGAGTCTAACGTTAGAATAGTTCTCTGTCTTACTTAAACACTAACTAACAGTTAGCCGTGCTGAACTTAAAAGAGTTGGAGTTGTTACATAATATTAATAACATATCACCTCACAATACCATCATTCAAGTAGACTCTAGAAATTCTACTTAAAAAGTAAAGACTTCTAACTTTAGGCTTGGTATTTAAAATCATGCCCCATCAATTTCGGACATTTACCTTTTGTTTAGTTGTCTACCAGTGATCAGCCTAGCCTAACCCTTAGAGATTCTTTGAGTGCTTGACTTTACACTTGCGGACAGGCCGATGTGCAGATAGGACCTAGTGGCCTACATTCTATTTCTAAATTTCTAACGTTAACACGTGGTCGTTAGGACCTATGTGTTAGGTCTAACGTTGGAGACTTTTCCAGAGTCTAACGTTACGTTAGAACTAACGTTAACTCAAGATATCTAACAAGTTAGAGGTTCTAGTCCTACATCATTTCGGCCTAGGTTCTACCTGAATTAGATCTAGATTCTCTAACGTTAGCATTAGACTCAAACCGTGTGAATTAGATCTGACAACTTGGGCCTAAATCTCTTTGTTTATGATGACGCCCAGTAATGTTAGGCAGTAACGTAGAGTCTAGACCGTTTCTAGTCTAAATCAAACTGAAAACTTGTAGGTCCTAGAGGGTATATAGTCAATTGACAATACACAACAGATCCAGGCCTGAGCCTGAAGAGTTCTATATTTATGAGATCCATGGCACAGGTGGTATGCAAACTGGATTAGAATCTATTGTATATCTAAACCAGACCCGCTGGGGGAGGGGGGCTAGGCCCTGTAGCTAGATGGCTACATCTCAACAGTTTCAGCACAAAGGATATTATTCCGATTGTAATCAAAATCCGAGAATTCACTGCTCTCTGGCTGAAAGAGTGCAACCATTTACAAGTGTGACACCTTCCTTCAAGTACTGCTACTCGGCGATTAATGGCAGCAAATTTCATATAGGCCTAGGCCTAGATTCTACAGAACTTTGCTTTGAGTGCTTTGTACATTGATCAAAGGTATTCATAGAATACTCTACAATTTGTTCTCCATGTTTGCACTACTAAAATTACTATAGAAACTACACACCTCATGAAAGTTAAAGGGACAATCCAGATAATTGAATCATTTAGCATAATGTGGTACACGTGACCATGAATTGATAGTACCACCATGTAATATGATGTATAAATTTGTGGTCCTTGAGCAGATGAACCAATCCTCTTAAAACCTAAAACCTAAAACCTAAAACACTGAACAAGGGTGATGACATAGGACATCTGGAGGCTCACATATTCCAATAAAGTAGCATTTTTATCATACAATACCACTTGCTCAACAAGTCCTCCTGTGCAGAATTTTTGCATGTTTTCTTTGTTCTGCTTACCTAGGTACCAAATCATTCTTATGTGAAGCTGCTAGATGTCATTATCCTCATTCTTTGTGAGTTCTTGTCAATTTTGAAACCATTTTTGTTTTTCCATCCCAAACACCATAGATTCTGGAACTCAGTAGGCCTACTTACTGAAACCAATTCATATGTGTTCAATTGTAAAAGTCTGAATATCATCCAGAAGTCTCCTTTCAGCTCCATAAGGGGAAATTAGCATGGTATATATTTTGCTACATGTTTCATTTTTTACTATTTTGAAAAGGAATTATTACTTGATAACTAGCTAAAAAATAAAAAATAAATAAAACGTAAGTATGTTATACAGGCACTGCTGGTATATCTTTACCAGTAAAGTGTCTGCATCTTTGCCATGTTAAATCTTTCATATTTTTCACTTCTTTTTTTATTCTCTACTATGTGACTGCTACTCCAATTCTACCTAGTAGATGCAGCAGCCTGGTAAGTTATTCACAGTTTTGGTAATTCATCCATTCATCAAAACTTTCAGTATGTTCACATCTGCAGGAGATCACTTCAATGATCTATAACACTCTCATCTCTTATGATTTTCCCTTGACAAAAGAAATTGTAGGCCTATGGTACTTTAGGATAAGCAAATTGATGAAAGATGTACCATGGTTTTGCAACATGTATTATTAATGTAATTGTCCTGCATGTATGCTACTGTATGTGCTGCAAGTGTGAGGTTTTTGGATGTGTCACAGATTTTGAAAACATGGTTTTCTTTCCATACTGCTGTTGCCAGAATTTAAAAGTATATGATATCAGTGAAATAGATATTTGTCAACTTCTCTAGCTGTCAATAATTTTGTGGTCATGTCTACTGCTGAAGAAGTTTAGTGCGACATCTGTCTCAAACCTGATTTACATGAGTGCCAGCAAGGCTCGCCTTGTATGTCGCATGGATGAATTATGCAATGTTGGTGGGCGTGTCTCCCAGACTGCAGGTAAATGATACTTCCACCCTCATCTAGATTAAAGAATAAGATAGGAAAGTTATGAATGATAAGTTACATTGCAAGGAATTTATACTTGCTTTTTGTGGTATCTAATTACTTAATTGGTGGAAATTCATGTAAATCTTGATCAGATATTAGCACTTGATATCTTGCTGAAAATGTTTTCCTTGATTCTTCAGAGGGTAATCTGTATCTTTCTTTTTTTTAACCAAACTGAAATTTAAGGTTATCAACAGCATCTGAAGAGTGTCAAAAGACAACTTGTGTGGATTTGAGCACCATGATTGCTGGATGTGACAACTGCCTAGCCCTGATCAATGAGCTGAAGAACCGGGAGGAGAATAGTTTCAGAAAGGTACCTGTGTCTACCCAAGTATTGGTTGGACAAATAAAATCTGGATGTATTTTGCACATGATCTCTCCTCAAATGTGACCTCCTATGTGACCAAAAAACAAACAAACAAACAAGCAAACAACTAGTGATAACTGTATCGACTAAGTATAGTGCCTTGTGAGGTCAGATGACATTGCGCAGATGATAATGATGTCCAGGTAATTGTTATTTCATGTGTCAACACTCTTTAAAGTTCTTGAGACTGTATGGTTGCTTTGTGTATGATGTAAAGACTCTGTGGATAATGGCAGTGCTGAACAAGATGAAGTCATACTGAGGTGCGAGGTTAAAAGTTGTATTGTTTTTGAAAGGATTGAAGAGTTTTGATTTTTTTTTATTTATCTTTTTTTTTTTACTTTAAATGCAGATTAAAAATGTATCTTTGTTCTTTTTTTCCCATGCTGCTACATGGTATTCATATTGTAATCTAAACTTCTCTTTCATGGATATGCCCTGCCTGCAGAGAGCAATGCTTTGGCTGTGTTATAGTTTTCTGATTTCATGACCAATTCCCCTTGTGATGATTTTTTTCAAAGTGTACAGGAATAATGACATAACAATGATAGTAATAGACATGATGAGGCTGACATGTCCTACTGTATGCAGTAACAGTTTAAGAAGGAGGAGGGCCAGAGAATCTCAAAGATTTATTCAAAATATTTGCAAAAATACAGAAAAGATGTAGGCTGGTGTCACATGCAAAGAACAAAATTGAGTGAAGTTGTATGAGCAAGAACTGAGAAGTGTTCGAGAAGTGCTCATCTTTGCCAACATCCGATATATTAGACACAGAGATTTTATGATTTCCCCATGAGGGCTGTTAAAATGACAGATGATAAGAGAGTGGAAAGCTGAGAAAACAGGCTATTTCTACAAGCAGTCATGAGCAAACTCTTCGATTTCCCCAAAGTATTGTATTGCAAATGTTGTATCCTTGTACATTGCTGTATGAGAGTAGTGAACTATCCATCTTCCATGAGAATAATGACATATCTCGACTAAAGCTTGACATGACGACACCTCAAGACCTAGATGTGGCAGTAACCCCTTTATGATTTACAGTTACACTGTACTCATAAATGAGCTGACCTCTACCAGTACTTCGCATTTCTGGAAGAAAATATTCATTGTAGTGCTGCCATTCTGACCTCATTATTGCTGGTTCATACTGTTGCATTATAGTACGCAATATATTTCAACATTAAACAAAAATGATAATTCATACCAAATTAGCTTACCTTTACTTAACAATCCTGGATGGGCATCTTCAATGTAGAGGTATAATTTCTGCCCCCCCCTTTTTTTTTCTGATTCATACAACTTTTCATCAGTCTATCAAAGGTATTGAAACCATATGTTCTGAATGTTTTGTAGAGTGCTCTAGAGCAGCTGAGTATTAGTCTATGCAATTCTTCTCGGATACTTCACACCAAGAGAACCAAGGTGGACAGCAGTAATCATGGCAGCCAGCATACTCCTGCTCATGTGAAAGGTAGTACAAGAAGTAAAGAAAATAGATATTTTCCAGATTGTTCAAGTCTCTGTTGATGGGTGGATTGCTGTCAGTCTGAATGTCTTATTGACCAAGCATCTCTCAATTCTCTTGGCTGGAAAAGCAAGAGCTTCCCTACATCTTGTGCTATACTAATTTGCCTTATTGGTATGGGGTAAAATAGGTATTTCTGCTGAGTCAGAAAAAGCTATATATGGTATGCAAAAGAAGAAAAAAAGGTTATAGTATATATGCAGGGCTCAATATTGGCGGGGGCCCAGTTGCAGTGGGCCATTAAAAATTGTTGGGCCACCCAAAAGCAATTTATATTAAATAGCATCTTGAAATGAGATCAAATCATCTTTGGTTGACTTTTCATTTTTCCGTTGTGTGCCAGCACCCTACTTTGAGGCCACAGAATGGAATGGTATTATGCCAAAGAGATGCATTTCAAAAAAACTCATAGGATTTAATATTTGTAGGTACATTGTATGTGTATAGTGATAATTGTATAGTGATAATGTCTATTTTTACTTTGCTTCAGGGGAAAAAGGTAATGAACACTGGCAAACTAAGCGAAGAGCAGTCATAGAAGACACTATTATCCAGCAAGGGAACATCAGCTTCAGAGATGTGGCTGGCCTTGCTGAGGCTAAGGAGACACTAAGAGAAGCCATAGTGATGCCCATAGAATACCCACAGCTCTTCACAGGTAACCCGCCTAATCATCTCCTTGCCTCGATGTCTTCCATGGTGTATAAGAAAACATTAAAAAAATAAATGTTCTGCTTCAAATAGCATCTATACAGCAAGAATATGATAGGGTTAAAAAAAAAAAACACATCTTTGCCATTCATGATCTACTGTATTATATTTTTCTTTTTCAGATTCTGATTAACTATTTGATGTGCTGTCTTGTCTTCCTTCTCTCAAAAGGGGGACTTAAACCATGGAAGCGAGTTCTGCTGTATGGACCACCTGGAACAGGCAAATCGCGACTTGCCCAAGCTGTGTCTAGTGAAATTCACTCTACCTTCTACTGTGTCTCCAGTGCTGACCTCATATCTAGCTGGGTTGGAGAGAGTGAAAAGTAAGTTGGACACTAACCTTTGCCAGCTGCACAACTGTGTACGAGCTCTGCTACCAGTATCTATTTACAATGATATATACAAAATATGCTTTGCATGGTACATATAGAAAGTGACACATACTCCCTCCTCTGTCCTTTGACATAATCAGCACTTGAGTGAAAATGCCTTTTTGAATAACAAACTCCCCTGTTTAACGTACACACAAACAAAAGCATACAGTATATCATTCACTCCTGTTAGTTGATACTTGGTTCACTTGCTTTAGTAAATACCCAACATTAGAAAGTTAAATGAAATGCAGTAAAATGGCATATGGCATATAGTTTAGTGAAGTAATCAAATTTTAAGACTAAGCAGAGAAATGGGTATGTCAATCTCTGCTGTAGAAAAACTATTTGTGGTCAATAGAACTTAAGTTAATTGTTGTTTTTGAGCCTAGGAGAAATGTTGATTGTTGATTGCAGGTCTGCCCAAAATCCCCCCCCCCTTGCAATTATCATCCTTTCAGATTTCACATCATCACCTCAACTATCCATTTTTCTAAGATTTTCTTGTCAATCTTGTGTGAGGTCAGATGAGGCTTTGCCATCAAAGTTGTAACATGTATTGTCCTTGTAGTGTAGCAAGGAGAGGGGTGAAAAAATAGTGGGTTTCAAAAAGGAATTGCTCCATGATGACACATAGCAAGGGGATAAATGTATCAAAGATTCCCAGAAAACAAAACAGTCGGTTGAACAAGGACAAGTCCATTTTGGGTGAGTGCATAATTGAACAATATCATAGACATAATTGTGTAGATAACCTTTGTCTCATATTCTTTGTAGAATTATCAGAGAACTGTTTCAGCACGCAATACAGCAGACAGGAAGATCAGTAAGTATGTTTCCCTTTTGATGCCTTTCATATCTTTAGATATGTTTGTGATGATGGATCCAGCATAGAGAAGCTGGCATTACGTTTTAAGTATCAGTTTGAAATATGACAGTCGTAATTTTGTTCCAGTAGAGTACAGTAATGTATTGTTATGGTGCTACAGAGCTTCTCTGTAAATATTGGTGTGCTTATGCGATTCTTGGTGAGACATCAAATACACACAAGTGCATGTCGTCGAGTGGAGATAGTATTAAAAGCTGTGTTTGTGCACTACACCAGTCCACACCTCTCTGTCAGTGCTGTGGTATATGTACAGAATGTCCACCCTTTTGTCAACAAGAACATCTTCCCATGTTATGTAGACAGAATAAGGCAGAACTGCATCATTCAGCATTTGTCAAAACGTCTGTTCCATTTCATAGGAAGTAGCTATGATAGCAACTCATCTGCAGTGGCAAATGTGATGATAACAACAAGAATCTTGCTTCCTGATTGGATGTTGCTACAAGAAGCTGTCATTCAAGCTAGAATTGCTATATCATAACATCTTTTAGGAAATGTGACCCTTCAGTTGGCCATCAAAGACTGATGTTTTAGAAAAAAAAAAGCCAGTTTATCTTTTCTGGTAATAAAACCAGTTTTATTAACATTCTAGAAAGTTAAGTCCCTAAATACACATTTTGCATAATATTGATTGACATTAAAAAGGGACATACTATAATTTAGATAAAAAGGACCTGGGAAAAGATTAGTTGGCACACTCTGGGTGTTCTGATTAGTAACACACAGTAATTTGATTCTGTGTTTCTAGACTTGTAAAATAATTGCAGCAAACTGGACACTGGAATGTTATTACCAAGATTATGGCTACATATGCATTTTATGAAGGAATTGGGGATAGATAACATAACATGCTGGAAATGTTGGGTCTTGTCAAGAATGCGTGTAGTATGGGGGATTCAAAGCTGAGGTTCAAAGACAGATGTGTTGCATAGTGTTGCTGCAGCAAGTGAAAATAACAAACCAAAATAAACCCCTTTCAAAACTCTGCTGTGCAGGTGATATTCATCGATGAAATTGATAGTATATGCCGAAGCCGTAGCTCATCGGAGGAAGAGCACACGAGGCGGGTGAAGACTGAACTGCTGAGGCAGATGGAAGGTGCCGATAATGCTGCTGCTGTGGAGAAGATTTTTCTCCTGTGTGCTACGAACCGTCCTTGGGAGTTGGACTCTGCATTCCTGAGGCGCTTCCAGAAGAGAATCTACATTCCTCTGCCGGACAGGTGTGTGTGGAATTCTTTGTTTTGTCTTTTGTAAAATATCTACAGGCTGAATACCTTTGTTGCTGCTAGTCATGTTCAAGAGATCCAGGTTTTCAAAGATATTAATCATAACAGATTGCTACCATAGTGTACAAATCATTTAATTGATAGCTTGATAGAAATATGATGAAATAAGTAAAAATTGTGGTAAGACGATTTCATTGCGTTGAGAGAAAATGAAAAATCAGATTTTTTTGCTCACCTGTTTTGTGTCCAATGATGAGAGTGAATGTTTGCTAGCATTATTGAGCATAATTATATGCATGTGTTGTGTGGATTAATTCTACTTCAGTCATGTGTACACAGTTCCAGTGGCGGATCCAGGGGGGGGGGGGGGTGGGGCGCACCAGGTGCGCGCCCCTTTTATTTTTTTTTGTGAAAGGAAAAGAAATAAAAAGAAAAATGGAGGGGGCATGTGCATTCCCCCCTTTACGGAATTCCTGGATACGCAACTAAGTTCATATATATATATATTTTTTTCTTATTTGTTGAACCCTTTTGTGTACCACCTCTTTGTGTAAATCATGACTGCTTGAAATAAGAGTGTAATACATGTATATAGCATATTGATCATAACAAGGTGAATTAGTATTATAGTGAGAATTAGCCAGTCACCCTGTGTGTTGTTTGTCTTTTCAGTAATGCAAATTTTTCCTTGTAAATGTTCTTTAAAGTCACATAGTATTGCCAGATCCGTGTAGTCAGTTTTGTATGTTTTTGTAGGCAACCTTCTTGTGTTCTTTCAGTAGATACCATTTGTGAGAGGAACATTAATTTCAACATTGTATTGATATTGCATAACCAACACATACCTATACAAGCAGCAATGCTAGGAGGGACATCCTCAAGATTCACACCAAATCTTCAGGCATTAAATTCTCTGAGGGAGAGCTGCAGCTCTTCGCTGCCAGCACAGAGGGATACTCTGGCAGCGACTTGTCTAACCTGATCCTGTCAGCCATGTATGAACCTGTTCGGGAAGTTCAGAAAGCTACCCACTGGTTTGAGACAGAAGGTATTACAGTGGAAGGTTATTCAGCAGCTAGAAATGATAGGGTAGCCAAGGTGCTATCACAGAGTGTGATAACCCTCAAGTGGTATACCTGGGGGCAAGTGAAATGAAATTTCTTTTTTTTTTTTCTGATCTCTGAAAACAAATAAAATTCTGGCAACATTTTTATGGTATAAAATAAACTACTACTACAAGATGCTGCTGCTGCTGCTGCTGCTACTACTACTACAGTGTTGTACTAATAATAATAATGATAATAATGATAGTACTTATACTACTTCTAAAATGGGCAGCAATGATTAAAATGACAGCTGACTGATATGAACAAAAAAGTATATAAAACGTAATGACTAATGGCAAGTTGTTTATATTATCACTTCATGAGTACTGCAGGTATCGTGATTGAACAAGTTCAGCTTAAAAGTAATTGACTGTGGAGCTCAGAATCACATAACATTGAATGGGCACACAGAATGTGGCTTGCTTGGAGGGACAGTTCAAGTGAACTTTAATCTGGACAGAGGACTGCACAGCTGTTTATTTGCAATTCTTCCCCCCCCCCCCTTCTTCTTCTTTACATGTCATGCTTCCTCTGCTGCATCATCTACCTTGTTGTTTTCCCCAGTCTATTTCTGTTCTACCAAGATTTCTTCCTTGTCTGTTTGTGGTCTTGCTAGGGACAAGTCAACACATTCTTACCCAGATTCATCATATTTCGCTATCTATTTATATGATGAAGTAATGTCAGAATATGGGCATGCCTTGACCAAGTAATAATAATACTTACACACACTCTCTGTGATAGAATATCACCCAATATTTAGATCACCATGAGATAGATTCTGGAGAAAGTTTATCCCAAATGTTTTGAGGTTGTTGTTTTCTTTAGAGAAGTTACCAAAAAATTCAAGCAACCACTGTGACCAGTCAATGAAAGGAAACCCTATGTCCAGGAGAATATTCTATTAAAAGGGCAAATCCCACATCAGTCTCTGAATGAGCTATACGTTTTGATGTACTACTGGCTAAACAGTAGGGTAAATATAGGAAAGAATCAAGGCAGTTTGTAATGTTTCAAAGATGTTTATGAGCCATTTTTAGAAACTTTGGCCTCAAGAAATCAATCCCATTAACAGTCTTGAGACAAGCTGTCAGTTTATATTTTTGTTTTCTTTTTGACAGGCAAACAAAATTATGTCATTTTGATGTACTAGTAGAAATAGGCTAAATATAGGACTAATGTCTCATTACATTTCTTAATGTTTCACAGATATAGATCAACCATTTTTAGAAGTTTTGGCCTTATGGATTAATGTTTGTGAAGCTCCTTCCTGATGCATGGTTTCAGAACACAAATTAGTTAAAGATATTACACTATTTTTGTGCAGACGGACTGTTTACCCCATGCAGTTCGAGTGCATTGAATGCCATTGAGAAATCATTGACTGGACTTCCACCAGATCTAGTGCGCCCACGTCAGCTTACCATCGAGGACTTCCTGAAGGCCCTGTCATCTTGCCATAGCACCATCAGTCATGCCGAGCTGGACAGATTTACAGAGTTCACTGAAAAGTATGGACACTGTGGATAAGTTGTCCAGAACATATGGGAACAAAAGTCTTCATCACAGTCTATAGCTTGTTTGTCAATTGTGTTCACCAAACATCTTATTCTCTTTCCGCTTCAGTATATGACCTAGTAAGAAATGAATTTGTTTGAAATCATATTTAGACTGAATGATGGTTCTACATTGTACCTACACGACATGTTGACAAAGTTTGTGGTAAAATGCCCCATTGCAAACATTTAATCTAAAAAAATGGCAATTGCATGTATCTGTTGATCACCTCAGCACGCATAATTGTCTATCCCATTAAGGGTGGAGATTTGACTAAGGTATCAAAATGGGACTCAGACATCATCAGTCAATACACTGTCACAAAATGTGCCCATGGATTATAAGACTCACACAAAATCACAGCAGTCAATTTCCCAGGTGGCCTGGAAATACGTGATTTAGGTCAGCATTTTTTCTATGTCCATTTTTGCCGCTTAGTGGGGGAGTAATTTTGCTATCCAAGTCTGAAACTTGGATAGAATTCAATGAGAGTGGTTTTTATTAGCTTTTGTTGATCCGTAGTTCTACCATTTGATTGATTTTTCTTCTGTTTTCCACTAACTGGCTACATGGAAGTGTATATGACTACCCTGCAAGAGCTTATAAATAGCAAATACAGTAGACAGTAAAACAATACCAATAGATAGAGATTGAGTCAGTGCCCTTTACTAGACCATTAACCAGAAAACCATCTTTTCAGTCATAACAGTTCTCGAGTTTAGACTTCTTAACACTTGGATCAATGAATTAGCAAGAATCGGGTTTAATGAGTTAAGTTCATTGAATTCAATGTAGTTTCACTGATGTCTTTTTTGAGCTTCAAATCTTGTGTGACGAATTTATGTCGAATGGGATAAGGAGTGCCAGAAATTTTGTATGTAAAATAGAATGCATCTGTTCATACATGATTAAGCTGAATTTGAGGGAGATAGTATACAAAATCATTAAATTCTTAGCCTTTTCTCATGAGTGACAAATGTCTCTGTTGTAAGACAAATTTCTTTACTACTTTTACTCCAGTCTAGCTAACTTTTACATTGTTGTGAATACTTTTTGTTTCAAAACTTAACTGTATGCTTCCTGTCTCAAACTATGCAATCCACCACTAACATCTTTCCACACTATCAAGTTTTGTTCCATTTATCCGTTTAATTTGAGAATGTCCATTCTGAATGGTCCCTGATTAGGCAAGACACTGGTGGGTACCTCATCTGTACACACTGCGGTTGTATGCTGTTATAATTATGCAATACTTTGTTACTACACAAGATGTGTTATAATTATGTATAGTTGCCTCAAAGTATTACCCTGTTTTGTTAGTGTCGTGAAAGACAAAAGTTCCACAAGATCATCACTAAACATTTTTTTTTTTTGTTAGGTCTTAGCAGTGATTTCACAGCCATCTATGCCTTTTGTTCACATTAAAGGAGGAGTGTTGCATGCATGGAAAATACTTTCCATGGTGTCTTTTAGCGTAATTAAGAGCTCAAAGAGGGTATGCTACAAGTAAGTGTGAATGGTAAAGATATGCAGATACAGATTGCATGATATAAGAATGAAGCGTGGTCAGGTGGTAGAACAGTGAAATGTGTGAAAGTGTGCACATACAACAGCCAAAAAACAGTTCTCATACACTTGCAGAAACTGTCAGTTTTGGCTCTAAAATGGACACATTATATACATAAGAAAGTGTGAAAAAATGCTGTGGTAACACAATTGCTGTTGAGAACTGACGAAAATAAGAAATATTAGCCAAAAAGGTATACTGATGCTATCGCAATCTCTTGGAACCTATCCAGTCATGGTTAATTTGTCATGTTTTATATCAAATACAAATTGGGCCATACAGCTGTAGCAATATCCTTTGATCTTGAATT
This sequence comes from Diadema setosum, assembly GCF_964275005.1. Classification (NCBI taxonomy): domain Eukaryota; kingdom Metazoa; phylum Echinodermata; class Echinoidea; order Diadematoida; family Diadematidae; genus Diadema; species Diadema setosum. The sequence continues at coordinate 36,936,128 of NC_092698.1, forward strand.
GTGAGAATGAATAACTTGGGAAATATAAACCCTTTTGCAAAGTCGTCTCTTAATGGACTCGCACATGGCAGGAGGTGGACTCGCACGCACACAGCAATCGGATGGGAGCCAGCTACTCTTGCAGCTCGCCGGCCACGTGCTGTGTATGCAAGTCCATGGCTCTCTTTCTGTGTACGTGTGCTGAAATTATAGCAAGCTGCCTTTGCAAAAGGCTAGGAAATATACTGCAACAGGGGCGGATCCAGGATTTCCGTAATGGGGAGGCGCCTTTACAAAATTAAAGGGGGCGCAAGAGCCCCCCCCCCCCATTTTTTTTATTTCTTTTGTTTAAAGAAAAAATAAAGAGGGGGGGGGGGCACACGCCCGGTGCGCCCCCCTCTGGATCCGCCACTGTGCTAGGGCATGATAGATATCCACTGATTTTTATGTATGCAGAATCTAGAGATCAATGTCCATCATCATGCAACATTCTAACTACCCACTACTGAACCGGGAGGGCGCCATAAGAATAAAAGTCATTTACTCCAATCTAAATCATTTTACGCTATTGCTCTCAAAACACCAGTACTCCAAAACAACTTGTTATCCTGGCAAATTGCGTCAACAAGACAAGTTCCTTGGTAGACCCTTGTCATATTACTAATATATTGCTGGCATATTCCACCTGGTGGATGATGAATTCTCAGCCCTTCTGAGACCTATGTTTTTCCCTGGTTTTGCTAAACCTTCATATTTTTAAAATCTTATATAATGTCACGTTCATCCTGAAAAGAGTGGAAATCGTGAGAGGGTGCGAGGGTTATCCCAACAATACATCAAAGATGTACCGCATTTTCAGTTTATCTATTTATTTATTTTTTGTTTTGTTTTAATCTCCAGAAATGCTGATACATGTAGAAGTATGTCTTCCACAAGGAAATGTATCGGGTAAACACTGTCTCGGTAGAAAATATTCACATTAGTGACTAAACTTGGTTGTTTTCTCTAATGGAAATAAATCAGGAGACCTCCCAACCATTCTGACTGAAATGATTTGGCTAAAAAAGGGGGAAAAAGAGCAGTTCCCATAGGATGTGTAGTAAAATTATCATAAAAAGACAAAGAGAATCCTATTACAACAAGAGCCAGGAATGGTCAAAATTCAAATTCTTTCCTCCAAATTCAGAATGGTTGGGAGGTCTGTGTCGGGTAATTGTTCCTGAAATAACCAAACATTTCAGTTAAGGCTGACAATTCTGTTATAACCACCGATGACTATATTCTGGTCTGTGTCAGTGGTGACAAATGCACAGTGTACCTACAAAGATAGAGGAGAGTGCCACATATTGTGTGGAATATAAAAGCTACATTATCCATATCTTTTACTGTGGAGGACTCTGCATGTGTATTCCAGACATGTCAATATACTTCCCTTTGTGATTTTTTTTTTTCAGTAAAACAGATTTGTATCAACCCACCATTGCTTTAGGCAGGCACACACAGGTATTCATTGAAGTATGATTACTCTGAGTACTCTTATTAGATATTTTGACTAATGCTTCATGAGGGCATTATTACACATGAATTCTCTCTGTTGGTGAACATGTTCGATATCCACCCAAGAAAGACTACATGTGTGACAGAGTTGGATGAAGTTCATTCTTAAACTTCCATCCTTCAATTGAAATGTACAAAAGTTTCATCATCTGAGGATTTTTGAATGAATCATTGCTCACTATTTACAGTTTTGGTTTGACTTTGGCTTGGATGTGCAGTTGTATGATGTAAATGCTTTGAAAACAGATTGCACTTTGCTAAAATGAAACCATCTCCTCCCTTCTGCATGTACAAACAAACACACACACACACACATACATATCTATACATGCATGCACCTATATAGTGGACTCCTGTTATAACTTAAATTGGAAATGTAACCCAGTTGTGGATTGAGTAAATGCAGCTGCAATCTTAGCAGAACACATCGGTGAAGTATGAGAAAAGTCAGAATATATCCATTCAAAATTTATGAAATTTCAAAGTTTTTGTGTCACTAGCACTGGATGAGTGACTGCAGGACAACAATTTAAAGAAAATAAAAAGAGAATTTGTCATACTTCCAATTTTCTGCATAATACAAAAGCATGTGTCTTATATTGTGGAGGTGTCGTGGCTGAGTGGATAAGAGCGCTCGTCTGTGAACGACATGAGCGTGGTATGGTTCGTGGGTTCGAGCCCATGCCAAGCCCGACACGTTTGCTCTTCAGCAAGGCACTTTATCCACATTGCTGCTCTCCACCCAGGAGTATAAATGGGTACCCGGTAGGATGAGAAAGCATAATATGTTGGTTGATCAGCATGTGCGCGCCTGTAAAATGGCTGCGACTGGCTGGAATGCTCCCCAGGGAGTGGAGAATGAGCACTGTTAGTGCTGGTTGGAAATAATGTATCCAGTGACCGGGGTAATAATAGTCTGTAAAGCGCATTGAGATACTTAACAAGTGTGAAATGCGCTATATAAAAACCAGCAATTATTATTATTATTATTATTGTACCTCTTAGAAAGCAGGGGGAATACCATTAACATATGTCTGTGACAAGCTGAGGGAATATGCACTTTTCATAAAGAATTAAATGTGGAATTATCTTTGTATTATCTTTGTAAATGTTGTTATCCTGTGGTGATGTCACATACTGATGTGGTCTTCTTATCCAGTGATGGCAGCACTGAAACTTTAAAAATTCTTGAGTTGAAGGGATTATTTGATTTCAATAAAAATTAACTGTTATATTAATAATGATATAAATAATGATATAGACATTTAAAATGCGCAACATAACTACTCAAAGGTGCTTAAGGCGTTAACAAATTAATGTTTATAACCAAATACACAATTACATAATATTGCAGTATTCACTCAATACACACACATAGTTAGGTATTATTCCCTTTAAGTATATTATTACACTTCCACTGAGGAGAAAGAGAAGGTTAGATGCAGTTTGTGTTTATTCTATCAGTACTATAATATATATTTTACAAGATGTATTGACTAGCTACATGGAACATGGCTTGCTCGACTTGAAATGACCACACTTAATCATCTACAGTAGTCTATTTGTGTACTTCACATACAGCAAATGACTGTAACACAATATTCCATTGAAAACACAGAGGACAAGAACACTAACCATCTTCTTTATCTTGCTTTTATACAACACCTAAAAAGAATGTAGCTATCCGATTGGTCGACTGCCCTTCACGTGACATTTATTTAAAAGTTCCATCGCACGCTGTGGCTGTGACGTCACTAATTTCCATTGACTCCTGTGTCAAACTCATGATTGACTCGTAAGTTTTTGTTCCATCGCATGGCTCTGATGTCACAATAAACAAACATTTGATGTGCACACTCAACAATTACAAGCGCGTACTTTTGTAACTCATTTTCGTAAATAACTTCAACCAATCGGCTTTTCACATACGTACGTACACGGTGACTGTGACTGTTTGGCTACTCATTAGTCTTTCACGGAAAATGGTTGCCATTTCTGTACTAAATTCAAGAATCTGTGTGGACCACATCTGTTGACATTTGAGGTGTTGTATAAAACAAATAGTGTCTGGTCGTTACTCGTGCAATGGAACAAGATTTTTCACTTGGTGAAAGATGAGGCACACTATTTAACTTGGCTTCGCCTTGTTGAATACAGTGCCTCGCCTCTATCTTTCACCTTGTGCGAAATCTTGTGTCATCGCACTTGTGACCATTTACTATTTGTATACTATTACATTTCTTCAAAAGCATACAGTGGGTGGCTCCTAATTGAGAAAAATACATTGCACTTCACCAAAAGTATCATATATGGGTGCGTTCTGAGTGCTCTCCTAAAACAAACTGAACCATACTGTACCTGCGCCAGAGGAGCACTCAAATGCTGCTAAAGTGTACCATACCATACCGAACCAAACCAAGCAAAAAGTGGACCACTTCCCATGTGCCTTAAAAGGGTACCAAAAGCGCACCAGAAGTTGGCATGTGAAGAACGTGCATAAACATGAACATATATCATAATGTAAAGAGTTCATTCTCCTTGTTTGGGACATCTGTAAGTAGTTTAAGCACGCCAGGTGAATGACCCTGTATCTACAGAATGTGTGACCTCCTCTAAAAATAACTCGTGAGGTACACTTTCTCCACAGAGGGCTCAAACACTCCTAATCTGGCACAGGTTCAGTTTGCCTTACTTCACTTCTGAACACTCACACCCACCATATGACATTAAAACTGACATAAATGTAAGAAATGTGAAATATGCGTGAGGGCTTGTCCAAGCCAATAACATAAAGATAACCATCTAGAATTTCATCTATGTCACAAATCACAAAACTGTACGTAATTTCTATCTTCCTATAAATTTCATTGTACTCTGTCTCTCTTTTGCAAGCCCATATCAATCTTCATAGAAAAAAGCATGTCTTTTGCAATTTGAAACTTTGCATCCAACTGCCCTACCATTGCCAAAACAGAAATAAAACTAATATTCAAAATTTCTGAAGCCTTGAATCTTAAGGCATCTTCAAGTCACTTGTACATTGTACTAAAGCAAAAAAGGTTAGCAGGAAGACTTTGTATGATCAACTTTCACTGTCAATAAGTGAACTGTACCATTAAGCACGAATGAACTTCCTTTTGACCGTTAGTGATGCCTGTTTAATACATGCAGCATGCGACTGAAATTCTGTAAAGCAAGAAGTATTCATGGAATGAAACTTTTGTGAATTGGAGCCAATGGCCTTTTTCACAGCTTGAAATTTTTGCATACCCTGGTATTGCTTAATGGCATCCAATGCATGAAAGTGTAGACAAGAACTGCTGCGCACATTTTAATGTTGTGAAACTTGGCTCTTGGTTTCTGGTTTTACAGTATGCCTTAAAAAAGCCTTAAAGGGCAGATCCACCTCATGTGTAGCTTGACTTCAAACGAATATAAAGCAGAATATCACACAAAATGGGTTTCATTCACATAGGACATACACATAAGAGAGTAAATAACATTTTTAACACGTCATGTTAGCACAAAACAGCGATTTTTGTATTAAAAACAACATATGCAAATTAGATGAGATGATGATATCATTGCCTCACGCTCTCTCATTAACCAGCACGCAAATCTTCACTTTCCCTTTTCTGTTCATTAAATTAAGAAGAAACGTTCCCATCAAATTATTGTGATGAATTATCAACAAAGCAATGACTTGGTGGTGAAGGGGCTGTAGACACTTAATTCTTAGCCAAAAATGTGATTATATAAGGATTATATATATTGTAAACAAAGCAGCACAAGAATTGCTAGCTCACAACATTACCCTTGGTTGAGCCAAGATCCAAATGGTTCTGAACAACATCACTGTTTTGTTAAAATGTGAAACCCCATTATTTTTCATGTCGTATTCAATTTTGATGAAGTTTCTATCATACTGTTTGGAATGTTTTCCTCTGGTAGAATTTATCGAAGTCAACTTAAACATGAAATAGAATTGCACCTTAAATGACAACCATCATGGTGATGGCAACACGGACTGGTTGGACACTATTTTATCTCACAGGCAACTGGATAAGCTGTGTACAGCAAAGAATACTATCACAAATATGTGCCTACTCAAAAATCAGCAGTTTGATTTGAAGGACAAGGAATTGAAAACATGTTAATAATTCATATTGCTGCTTGCACTTAGTTCACAATTACTATTCAAATATTTAAGAAATAACAACAGTATGTCCTGGCCATATCAGAGACATGCATGGAGTTCTGCACAGTTCTTACCTTGTTCAGCATAAAAATAAGACAAAAAAAAACAGAAAAAGAAAAGATATAGTTTGTACGGGGGAAAAAACAATGGTCATAAATTTGGCATCATTTCACATCTTGAAGTTAAAAGAATAAAAGCAAAAGCAAGAAACATAGTTGATATTCAGTGATCCCCATTTGCCCATCCCTGCAAATACCCTCTTTCATGCAGCAGTCCATAAGCTCTACAGCATACCATAGGGCCTTGCTATTTCTTCCCTTTCTTGTTCTTTTTCTTCCCAGAACTCTGTGCCCCGCTCTGCTGATCCCCTCCGCCCTGTCTCTGTGTCCTCGACTTCAGCTTAGGTATCGTCTCCGCAACGTGGAACATGATAGCTCTTCCTGATGAGAGATAAAAGAAGAGTGATACAGCTTGGCATGAATTCACACCATATCAAGCACAAAGCCAAAACAAAAATTTGGGCATTAAAAGGTATGGAAGGGTGGTGATGTGGCTCAGACAGCAACACATCTGCCTTACAATCAAATGTGACCCGCTACAACAAAAAGGTCCTAAAGTCGCGCACGGTCGAAGCCGTGAAAATCGAGTTTGAAGTCAGAGCATTAAAATTGGTCAAAACTTACGATTTTCTGATTTTGATATATTATTGGAGTCTAACATGTCTTCTATCATCTGTCGAAATTTTGAAGCAAAATGATGAAAGGAAAGACCAAAAAATAGCGTTTTTCTGAGCCATGTTTTTTTGGCGTTTCAACGAAGCAGAAACTGGTTCGAAAATTTGGATTGAGCGCCACGGATATGTTCCGCCCCTAACAACGACCAGAGTGATCTCATTGGTCAGTTTGCTGCTTGCTGCTAACCGAAGCGTGAAGCTCGCACACTGCCCAGTCAACTGGTGCGTGCGGGCGGGGTGCGCTATGCTCAGCCGCTTCTCACATCCTGGTCACTGATTGGTTGGTGAGGAGACCGCAGACACTGATGTGCTTGAATGAACTCTCCGGGGGTTGCTAGGGCTTTCCTTCTATTGTCCAGAGGTGAAAACTGACTTGCGTGTCCGTTGTTCGCGATTGCGTCGAAAGGAAGACTTTTAGGGCGCTTTTCTCGAAACAGTGATTTTCCAGACGTCTCGACATGCTCTCTTTTAAACATCGATATCTCCGCAGCCGATTCTTTCTATAAAATGTGTTGTATATCAATCTAAAGCAGAAAGATTAGGAGATTATATCGTGCAATTTTCAAATAATCGACCTCGCCCGACTTTAGGATCATTTTGTTGTAGCGGGTCACAAATTGATCAGGTTCAAATCCCAGTGACTGTACCTGAGCAATGTTGTATGCAATCAAGCCATTTCTTCGGGTCATAGGCACAAACTCCGTCCCTTTGATATAACGTTAACCCGTTGAGGATGGACTGATTTTGCTACAACACCCATTTCCCACAGACACTAGTTCGAGTATACTAGGGACTCGTTAAATGGACATCCCATTGGTGAGGACATAACTAACGCACGTTAAAGATCACACTTCATTTCCTCACAAAGAGCAGGGTGCTAACCTGGCGAAGTGGTCCACTCACTGTACAGTGTATAAACATACCCACACCAGAAAATGGGTGAATAATGCTTGCCCCACATGGTTCGCTCCAGATGACCAGCAATAGCCAAAAAGTGGTATCAACCAGGCACATTGTGCCATACAAAGAAAAAGGTGGCCACAGAAATTGTTTGTGCAATTTCCTGTGTAGGTCAAATTTGTTGATGCAGTCACTCTGAAGAATATCACACTTGTGCATTCCGTGCAAAGATGATTACACTGCTGCATAGCAGTTCAACCTATATGGACAGAAACTCCAAGTCCCCGACTTTTGGCAGATCTCCCACTTCGAGACCATTTTCTCAAAATCTCCTGCTCTCGCACTTCAGTTTGAATTTCTCCAGCTTTAGCTGTGTCTCTCACTTAAGATGTATTCTCTCAACCATAACAAAATAAGATGTATTTTCTACGGCTCAGAATTTAGCTCTCTCCCGTCCCCCAATGAATTTGTCATATGTTTTCAAAGTTACGGCCAAGACAGCACCAAAGGGCATTAATAAACTGACAGCTTCCAGGGCCCTGAAGTAGGCCATGGACCCCAGCTGCAAAGGACACTGTGTCTCGAACTCCTGATGTGCGCTGCCACCACATAATATAGTGAGCAGGATTGTGCAATCAGTCTCCACTTTGCCAGCAGGTCCAGGTGGGAGAATCTCCCATAAGAGGTGCTTGGGGTTGAAGTCTCTGTTTTGAGTTCAACACTCACATCCCGAAATCACAGTCAAAAGTGAAATCCTCCTACATCCTACTATTCAGCACTCAAAGCTAAACAGAGAAAACAAAGGGCACTGAACCTGTTCAGGACAGACTGATTTTGCTATAGCATGCATTTCCCACAGACACCTGCCCGAATATTCTCGGACTCGTCTTCAACAGTTTAATACACTGTATTGCAGTTTCATTTACAGCATACTTCATATTGGTGTAGGCCCAGAGCAATATTCACTATAACACAACTCGTCTGCTGCAACATACTTGGCAACCACAACATTAGCTGAATAAATGATTGAGATCTTGGGGGCAATATTATATATCAGGGGAGATCTGAACTGCCTACGGTGAAACACTGCCTAGAAAATGGAAATAATATACCGTCGGTAGTCATTTCGAGGTGACATCACTCGACAGACACTTAACCCGTTGAGGACGGTTTGATTTTGCTACAACACGCATTCCCCATAGACACCTGCCCGAGTATACTCGGGACTCGTCCTCAACGGGTTAAATACAATGTAATTTCATTTAATTGAAACCCCTGTAAGTTGTGGACTAATCACAAATTGTAATGTCTATGACGCAGCATGAAATACAGCATCATTTAAACAAGTGCAGTGTCTAAAGCTTAGCACATAACATCGCTTGTCATTAATTTCAGACTCACGTGACTGGAACTGCTCAGACAGAAAGGAGCCTTCCTTGTCCTTCATCTGAACTCGTATTCGTCCTTTGAAAGTAGGGTCACGGTTTTGATCTCTCGGATACATTTTTGTATTCTGTCAATGAGAGAGAAAGAGGAAGGAACAAAAGTGTTAAAACCAATGTATGCTAATGACCAGTTCCTGACAGTTCAACGTAAAAGGTTACACAACACGCCAGGCATTGTAGGTCAGTTACGGCAACACGTTAACGTCACACAAGGATATACTCAGTAATGCATTAAGTACAAAAACTAGATATCCATACTTGATCATTTACACAAATATTGAATTTACTAATGAAATGGAGAGGCAAACCAATTACGTACATAACATAATACCTTATTTCACACTTTAGAAACAAATGTGATTATCATTGCCAAGATACCAATTTGTGCATTGGGTTAGAATTCAGTTGCTTGCTAAGTACTGTTTCAATGTAACATATTTGCATATATTCACTTTTTTCTGTTGTTTTCCAGCACTAAGTTTTGATGAGTTTTGATGATGAAATATTTCATAGCATTTTCCCAACCAAAAGCAAAAGTCACTTTCTCCTTTGATGCAGATCAATACAAACATGACATTAGGTTCTTGAACCTTGACGCGATAATCCCTGAAGCAGCTCTTTTTAAACTATACTTGGATGGCATGTTCTGTGACAGTAAGTGACGGTGATGTTAATGATAGCATTTCTATTAACCCGTTGAGGATGAGTCCCGAGTATACTCTATAGAAAATGCATGTTGTTGTAAAATCAGCCAGTCCTCAACGGATTAATAATAAAAGCTATAATGTGTCCAAAAAAAAATTATACTGTAAAATTTACAGCACCATGGAACCTAGCAGAAGTTCCAACCCTCTAATGACAGGAGAAGTAACCTTCTTTTGTGTCTAGGTAATCAGTATTTCTGCTTTATCATTTACTATGAAATTTCAGAATAAGACTGGCATCCTTACTGGCAAGCTCATGAGTTTGCTATGACAAACGTGCACTCCATTTGAAGAACGTTGTTAACATCAGTTGAAATGTGCTGCCATTGTCTCATGGACATGGGCTGAAAATTGAGTGCCTCCTCTGTACATGACTTTATACACTATGTCACAACAATTGAACTGCAAAGTTATAAGGTACACTAGTAAACATTGCCTCACACATCAGATTCTATTCAGTATTGCTGATGTGCTGAAGATTGGTGCTTATAAATTCCTGAACCTGAAATTCTGACAATAAATGCTGATATTTGAGTGTCTGGACATTGTAAAATCAACTCACACACATGTAGCAGCCAGTACAGTCATAAGTCAATCCCATCCATTATTCTCCCAAAAGTCCCCAGATATAATTGGTCTACGGCTGAATACTCACTACCATCTGCACTCTCATGGCCGCGTTTAAAAATATTATTATACAATTGTACATGATAAACCTGCTGTGCCTTTTCCAATACAAGTGTATTCTGTGCCATGAAGTTCAGACCTGGCCAGTGGAAACTTTTTCCAGTTGTCTCTTCAGACTGAACCAAGCACAAATTTACTATGGAAGAAGGCTCCACTTTTTCCTGTTAGTTTAGAACTATTGATGCACAATCCATGTGAATCTTTACAAACGACCTGTACTCTAGATGCAGAAAGACATCTGTTGATGTCAGAAGAAACTAACAGACTGGCTGGCAAGAAGAACAGGAGAGAAAGAGAGAGAGAGAGGGCAAGAGCTAAGCATCTTGGTAGTGTGAAAGATGGATAACAGACAGGAAGCCATGACTGGACCATCAACTTACTTCCACTGCAACTGGCAAGCCGAGGGAGTTACACACATCTCTAATTTCTGTGATGGTGGGATTTTCGACACCTCTATCTTTAGGAATCCTCCGTCCTTCTGCAACTGTCTTCTTGCTGTTTATATAGGCTGGGTATATGCAGATCCAACTGGATAAAAAAGGAAGGGAGACTTGTCTTCACTGCAAAATTGTGCATTATGGTTTGTGTCAATATCAACAGTATAAGAGTATACAAAATCTGTCATCATGCTCCCAAACCATTTCAGGAATCGCTCATCTTGATATTACTGTCAATGGGAAACCATGTCTACAATGTAATGTAAATCTGGTCACATAGAGAACCCTGTGTACAGAATCCTCACTTCTACACAAATCTTCACCCATTCCTTCCAGGAACCTGGTATACCATTTACGAAAATGAACTGCATTTGTGGTCTTATTTCACGCATGACAGCATCACATTGACTTGGAAAATTATTTCACTACAAAAAATTGAAGGATTAGAGTTTATGCTATCAATATCTGTTGTTTTTTATTTTTACTCAGAATTGTAGACGTATTTTTGCATAATTTACCTTTTCCAACTTACAAACTATGCTCGTTTTGACTTTCGCTGACCCTCGTTTGGGTGTCCTTATGGTTATATAGTTAATAACAAAAGATATTGCAAGCCCAGTGCACACTCTAAACATATCTCACGTCTGATCAATATTTTGCATTGTTCAATGGCACAGTATGCAGTTGACCATGGAAAGGAAATACAGACGGTACTGCTTGACTGCTTTCACACAGGCATGGCAGATTACTGACCTGTCTGTTCTTTGTCTACCGGCAAAAAGGATTTTGTCTGGACGAGGCACTGAAGGTTCTCGTAGAATTGCAAAAGAAACAGGTTTAACAATCAATGTTAGTGATTTTATAGCTTCATTCTTGCCTTCTATTTGAGATTACTGGCAGCCGAGGAAGACCTAGAGATCATGCAGCTAAGATATTTTGAACTGGACATATTGATAAACAATGCCTTTAAAATTGAATATAAAAAAATAACAAAAGTGGAATGACATACCTGTTGTAAGCTAAAATAATCCTTTTCCAAAAGAACCAAAATGACTTGAATACAGATCATGAAAGTGTCATCATGCATGCTAAAATATCTAGTTTTACCATGTTTACTGCAGGTGAGTAGCAATGAATCACTCTCGGTAGAGGGGGGGGGGGGGCAGTGAGCATAGGAGTAGGACTCTTAGGAGTATAGACCAGAATACTACTAGTCTTATACAAATGTACTTCCTAGCTAGATTCTAATCAGAATTGTCTCAGTCTACAGTATGTTTGGATATCTAATACACTGACACCCTAACATTTTCTCTATCAACAGAAACTTAAAATATCTCACAATTTACCTGAATTTTTACTCACATATAAAGAAAATACTCTGAATTCACAAGCGCCTATTAAAAATGTAATTTGAGGTACTTGCTCTAGGTGCTCTGAACACGTTGGTGTTATTTTGACACACTCAGACTCAGTTGTGCAGTAATTTTCAAACCGACACCCCTAGACGTCTACTCTCTTTTGACAATGGTGTCAATACATGTGAAGTGCATGTTATGCTTTTCCTACATGCATTCATAATCTATGGTATCACTGTTTTGACCTTGTTACTGTTTATTATCATTTTTTCAGTAATATTTTGATATTATAGTACCAATATGGGTAATTCCGTGAAGTTGGGGCACAAAGTGTTACATTTTAGCATAACTCAATACTAATTATGCTATACATATATTCTTTATAGGCTTTACATTTGTATTGAGACCATACATTTTCCTGGAAATTTTGTGCCATTCAGACTCAATTTTGATGAAGTTATTTTAAAAAAATGTAACGGTGTCCTGTAGCATCGTGACGTGTCCATGTAGCATCGTGATAGTTAAAATCTGGTCCTAAAAGACAAATTAATGCAATTAGCTTGACCAAAATTTGATATAATATGCATAATTACTAGATTAGTCAGATAGCTAAATATCTTAACTCTGTTTTCCATAGTTTTACTTTTACAAGAAAATTACACAATGTGTCACTATGCTACACGGTGTCCACCAAATGTAACAAAAAAGGACACCGCGTAGCATCGTGATACAATTTTGTAATTTTCTTTTAAAATTAAAACTGTGTACAGGAAATTTGAGATATTTAGCTATCTGACTAATCTAGTAAATATGCATATTGCATCAAATTTTGGTCAAGCTAATTGCCATAATTTGTCTGTTAGGACCAAATGTTAAAATTTCACGATGCTACATGGACACGTCACGATGCTACAGGACACCGTTACATATTGTTTAATAACTTCATCAAAATTGAGTCTGAATGGCACAAAATTTCCAGGAAAATGTGTGGCCTCAATGCAAATGTAAAGCTTACAAACAATAAATGTATAGCATGATTAATATTGAGTTATGCTGAAATGTATTTTTCAAATATCACGATGCTACATGGACACTGCCCCAACTTCATGGAATTACCCATATACATTGTATTTAAGTCCCCAGTGTCCGCACTGATGTGAAGTGTAAAAAAAAAAACAAAAAACACTGCGCATACATGTAATCTCATGCACGCATAGACCTATTCGTTCTTTTCTCGCAATGTGATAATAGAGGGGTACGGCTACGGGGTGTCAGTTTCAATGTACATTGTCGATGTGATGGACACGTACAGTACCATGGCATGCATACTAATAACTATACACAGCCCAGTCGCTGTACATGGTACGTCGCGACGGGGCTGTACGAGCGCGACCACCAACCACTAGGAGAGCGACGTAATCGTATCACGATAGCTTTGAATTTTGATACCTACAGTACCATGGCATGCATACTAATAACTATACACAGCCCAGTCGCTGTACATGGTACGTCGCGACGTACCTGTACAGCGACTGGGCTGTGTATAGTTAGGCCTGGCGTGAAAGATTGTGTACCGTGTGGACATGCTGGATATGATGATCAATTTCGGTAAGTTTCATTGCATACATTTGAATACTGATAGCATCAGATGTAGAGTAAATATTGAAGAGTATACTCGATGAGTTGGAGGTGACAAAAATGATGTTAGGGCCTAAGTATCAAAATTCATAGCCCGACCAGACGCTGTTAATACGCTACGCGAATACAGCTACGTATGTACAGCGGCGACTGGGCTGTGTATAGTTACAAAATTCAAAGCTATCGTGATACGATTACGTCGCTCTCCTAGTGGTTGGTGGTCGCGCTCGTACAGCCCTGTCGCGACATACCATGTACAGCGACTGGGCTGTGTATAGTTAGCATACTAGTAATAGAGATCTACTAGACCTAACGTTAGACCTAGATTTTGATCAGCATGCTACATTTGCAGATTTGGGCACTAAAGTAAAGACAAAGTACGTTTATAAGGCATCAGTGCTGACTTGTCTGGCTCCCGAGGACTAACTTGTCACTGTAACGTCACGTACACTGTCCACAGACCAGTACAATGTGATACCATACCTCTCTCCCTCTCCATCTCAAAAGTCTCACTCTCAGATCTCTCTTAATTGCGCTGTTTTCCGCTTCTACTGTAATTCTGTGCACCATACATGTAAATAAGCCTGTGGGACTATTATGAGAACGCAGACGGAGTAAAATTACGTTCACGGTTAAAATAACAACAAAAGTAACCAAACAAAGCCTATCTCTTCGTCAGATGTATGCGATGATCAATAAAAAGTTAGTTTTACCGGTTTTTATCCTCCGGAGAAGACGTTAAGTGTGCCATATTGAAGTTGGTGTCTACACGGTAAGGTGGTAGGCCCTACTGTACACGCTCTTTGGTGTGAATCGTAGGTCTTGACACGTGTAAGGTATAATCTGTCATAAGATGTGTTAGTGTAGAACTAGTACATGGATCAATGCCAATTTGAAGAAGACGCAAACACGATAGACAATGACAATAAATACAATGTTGTTTTTACAATCGTGGGTTGATCAAGAGCAGCGTTGAATCTGTTGCATATTAGCAGTTTTCATTATGCCAAATTTCGAATGATTCCTATGTGTGTGTTTGTGTGCGGTGTGTGTGTGTGTGTGTGTGTGTGTGTGTGTGTGCGTGTGTGTGTGTGTGTGTGTGTGAGGGGGGTACATGTTTTATAATACTAAGAAGTATTTCACTTTCATAAGACTGCTCGATTCCTACAGCATGTTCGATATTGACATTGAGACACCCCATTGTATTATAGCCTATATAGGCCCTATGTGTTTTCCATCAAGCAAAATGATTGAAAAGCAATTCCCTAACCACTCGCACTTTTTGTTTTAATTGTCATGAAATTTAACGTTTGTGGTTTAGTTTGTTGCTGCTGTGATTTGTTTGGTTTTTTGTGGTTTGTTTGTTTTCTGTATAGCCGATATAGATACACACAAAATATCCTTATACACCATTTCCGAAACATGTGAAGGAAATGTTTGCAATCGAGGGTGCGGCCGATTCCGATCTATCTTGGTATATAGGCCTATATCTACACACGAAGAGCATTATCTTTTCTCCGTGGTGACATACGTGAGAAGAGTACATTAGTAGATGAGAACTTAAAACACAAACACAGGAAACCAAGTTATTCGTAACAATAAAGAATAGTTTGCAAGTTATCGAGAGATTTCATGTGACTTTGTTTCCTTGGTATACCGAACTCTAACTCACCCACCGAATGACTTCACAACGTTTGCAGACATTTGTATGAATACAAGTGTGGGGGTTACGTGATCAAATTACGGTAAAAATCACGAGTGAAATATAATGAATGCGTAGAAGTAGTGTTTCACCTCTGATATGTCAGGGCTGCCAAGTCTCACTCATTGAGAGTGAGACTCACTCATTTTGGTCCTTTCTCACTCTAAAACTTTATTTCATTTGATGCATTTCTATTGATCTCACTCATTTTGACTCCTAAATCATAGCATTGGCCTATGGGAGTCTCACTCTCAACTAGTTTCCAATGTTGGCAGCCCTGGATACGTTCTAGATACAAACGCTGCGGGTACTGAGAAAACACGCGCGGAGATGGTAAAGCAGAATAGTGATAGGCCTAATCACACAAATCTATCACCCGCCGCTACTATAAATATTTTATACTCTACTGCGCTGTGATGTAACAGAGCTCCTAACATGATTAAACACACAAAGAATGAATAAGAAATTAATCAAAAGCTCCTGAAAAAAAAAAGATACATTTTCAACAAAGACTTGAAGACAGCAAGTGATGGAGCCTCCCTCATTTTCTCAATTTATTCCAAAGTTTTGGAGCAGCACATCTGAAGGTACAATCCCCCAATGAAGTTGCTTTATATGCGACTTATCCTGTGTACTGAGCTGTACAGAGCTGAACAGTATTCTATCTTGTAGGAAAATGTATAATTTTCTCAAGCGCTCGCTCGCTTCGCTCGCTCGCGAAGAAAGTAACATCGACATACACTGTAAGGTATGGCTCAGGCGTTGACAACGTCAAATAGTATAGGTCTACATGTAAACATGCTATGACGCGAGTAACTGGGGACCATCTGCAGAATATGTACGAAAACAAACAAACAAACAATAACAACAACTTTATCGCCATAATTGAATCCCCTCCATTTTCTGAATCATTCCTGAGAAACGACAGTGACTGATGACTCAGTCAGGATACATCTATGGGCATACCAAGGGAAGATCAGGGACGTCGAATCTATGGGGGGCAAAGGGGCATTTGCCCCGCCCCAAAGGAAGTGTTTAGACAGACAAATCATTTATCCCCCAAGCAATTCCCGAGATGAGGACAAATCTCGAATTTTCTTAATGGAAAATTGTCCAAATATCGCCAGAATTATGCATCAGATCGTTGTATTGCAATCATGAACATGCAAACGGTCCGCTATACAGGATAAGGGATAAACTTTGTACACTTTTGACATAGACGTATATTCCCTAATTTATCAAAGAGTGTGCAGCAGATCTTTCACTTAACAAAAGCAACCTAATATGTATAGAGGCGTCGATGGGGGGGGGGGGGGGATGGTTCTCAAATAAAAGTGGGACAAACAAAAGCGAAAAATATAGCTACAAACGGCAGTTTTTGGAGTGTAAAATGTTAAAATTTTAAAGCTCGCTCGCTCCGCTCGCTCGCATTTAACCACTATGCCATTCTCCTGATGTTGCTGCCAGTGATTGACAGCAGGTGCACACGGTGCGCCCCCCTTAATTTCCAAAGCGAAAATATAGCTACAAACGACAGTTTTTAGGACTGGAAAATGTCAAAATTTTCAAGCTCACTCGCTTCGCTCGCTAGCATTTAATCAGTATGCCATTCTCCTGATGTTGCTGCCAGTAATTGCCGGCAGTTGCGCCCGGTGTGCCCCCTTGATTTCCAAAGCGAAAAAATACAGCCACAAACGGCAGTCTTTGGACTGTAAAATGTCAAAATTTTCAAGCTCGCTCGCTCCGCTCGCTCGCATTTAACCGCTATGCCATTCTCCTGATGTTGCTGCCAGTAATTGCCGGCAGTTGCACTCGGTGTGCCCCCTAAATTTCCAAAGCGAAAAAGTATAGCTACAAACGGCAGTTTTTAGACTGTAATGTCAAAATTTTCAAGCTCGCTCGCATTTAATCGCTACGCCATTCTCCTGATGTTGCAGCTGCCAGTGATTGTGAGCAGGCGCGCCCCCTTAAAGGACAAGTTCACCTTCGTTAACATAAGGATTGAGAGAATGTAGCAATATTAGTAGAACACATCATTGAAAGTTTGAGGAAAATCGGACAATCCGTTCAAAAGTTATGAATTTTTGAAGTTTTTGTGCAGTCACCGCTGGATGAGAAGACTACTGCAGTGTATGATGTCACATGCGTACAACAATATAATGAAAATATAAAGAGAATTTCACAAATTTTCATCTTTTGAAAAAAGTACACATTCCCTTGTCTCGTTACTGACATATGTTATGGGTAATATTATTCCCATTGCCTTTAGAAAGAGGCAAGTCAAGTGCTATTTTATTATGCGAAAAAAAAGTGAAATATGTTGAATTTTCTTTACATTTTCTTTATACTGTTGTACTCATATGACATCACGAGCCTTAGTAGTCTCCCCATCCAGTGGTTCCAACACAAAAGTTTTAAAAATTCATAACTTTTGCATCGATTGTCCAATTTTCCTCAAACTTTCACTGATGTCTTCTACTAATATTGCTGCATTCTCTCAATCCTTATGTTAATGAAGGTGAACTTGTCCTTTAATTTCCAAAGCGAAAAATATAGCTACAAACGGCAGTTTGGGGACTGTAAAATGTCAAATTTTTGAAGCTCGCTCGCTTCGCTCGTTCGCATTTAATTATTATTCCATTCTCCTGATGTTGCTGCCAGTAATTGCCAGCAGTTTTCGCCCGGTGCGCCCCCTTAATTTCCAAAGCGAAAAATATAGCTACAAACGGCAGTTTTTGGACTGTCAAATGTCAAAATTTTGAAGCTCGCTCGCTTCGCTCGCTCGCATTTAATCATTATGCCATTCTCCTGATGTTGCTGCCAGTAATTGCCAACAGTTTTTGCCCGGTGCGCCCCCCTTAATTTCCAAAGCGAAAAAATACAGCCGCAAACGACAGTTTTGGGGACTGGAAAATGTCAAAATTTTCAAGCTCATTCACTTCGCGTGCTCGCATTTAATCATTATGCCATTCTCCTGATGTTGCTGCCAGTAATTGCCAGCAGTTTTTGCCCGGTGCGCCCCCACCCCCCCCCCCCCCTTAATTTCCAAAGCGAAAAAATAATAGTACAGCCACAAAGGACATGTGGGACTGTAAAATATCACAATTTCCAAGCTCACTCGCTTCGCTCGCTCGCATTTAATCGTTATGCCATTCTGATGTTGCTACCCGATTGCCGGCAGTTGCGCCCGGTGCGCCCCCATAATTTCCAAAGCGAAAAAATACAGCCACAAACGGCAGTCTTTGGACTGTAAAATGTCAAAATTTTCAAGCTCGCTCGCCCCGCTCGCTCGCATTTAACTGCTATGCCATTCTCCTGATGTTGCTGCCAGTAATTGCCAGCAGTTGCGCCTGATGCGGCCCCCCTTAATTTCCAAAGCGAAAAAGTATAGCTACAAACGGCAGTTTTTAGACTGTAAAGTGTTAAAATTTTCATGCGCACTCGCTCCGCTCACTCGCATTTAATCGCTATGCCATTCTCCTGATGTTGCTGCCAGTGATTGACAGCAGTTGTGCCTGGTGTGCCCCCCTTAATTTCCAAAGCGAAGAATATAGCTACAAACGGCAGTTTTTGGACTGAAAAATGTCAAAATTTTCAACGCAAAGAGATTTCACCGTAGGAGGGGGTAACCCCCCTACCATACCCTCCCCTCTCGCTTGATTCGTTCCCTCACATAAGCGCTCCTCCTAAGATCAAATCCTGTCTACGCCGATGATAGGCCTCATTATTTAGTAGGCCTTCACAGTGATGTCGCACAGCAAGAGCTGAAATACCACGATTTTGTCATTCAATAATATTTGTGAATATTTCATTTTCTTATTGTTTTTTTAAAGAAAAGAAAACAAAATTTTCACCACAAGACCAGTGAGCACCAGATCGCTGAATTTCAGGTCTGAAAATGCAAAATCTTCCTCGTGTGGGAGAGGGATACCCCCCCCCCCCCCATACACACCCTTCTCCCGTTCGGTCGTTCCGCTCCCTCTCACAGATATTTCCAAAAAAAAAAATGTTTTCACACTTATAAGGTCTGATTTTCCGCCGAAAGTCGTCTGACAAGCAAAAAAAAAAAAGCAACAAGAACAAAAAGTCTTTATGTTGTTGCTGCCACTTTTTTCCCAATTCATATTTCATGCAAAAGAGTGGGGCATCCGATCCCTGTAAAGTGTGTGTGTGTGGGGGGGGGGGGGAGGGGGGCACAAAGCTTCTCCACCCCCCCCCCCCCCCCCCCAAAAAAAAAGGCTGCGCCGGTCCGGTTATGGGCTTGTAATCGTGGTGATGGTGACCATCCCCCCCACTCCTCAGTATGGATTTACGCCGTTGGCTCTTGGCCATTCAGTACTTTGTAAGTATAGCAAAATCTTTAATGCAATCCTCTGCCTTACACGCTACCAATGTAACTTCATCGAAACGGGTGTAATACGTGAAAATTTTGACGAACTGGACACTTGAAGTGTCGCACATGCATTCTGAACACGCTGAAGCTTGGTTATCTGTGAATCTGGTAAGCCAAACAATAACCTATTATAATAATCAAGCCTAATGCTAATGAATGCATGAACGAGGTTTGCGTGGCAAGCGCACAAAATAATGCATGATTCTCCAGCCACGATTTCGAAAATGCTTACGGATTAGAATCATGCCAGAAAGCTATTACATGACGAGTCTCACTCATGAACATCCGGAGTTTTAGTTGGTAAAATACAGCGTTAGATTATGAAAAGAGTCATGCAGCCTTCATGTTCTCTCTGAAGTACTAGTACTGTATAACAATGACTGGCATCATGTCAAAACATCAGTAAAATAAGCATGAGAGTAGAAACTACTCTGTAATATACGGTGGAAATCGTTGATAACGCATATTGTAGCTATAATTGCCACGTCTGTACATGCGAATCGTGGGGTTAGTCTCACTCACAACCGAATGTTTTATTGTTATGACACCTGCATATTGTTTATTGTTATGACACCTGCATATTCCTGACAAAATGAAGAAATTCCAACTTCCTTTAACTCCTGTCCACGTATCAGTATCGATGCACGCTCAAGGACCGTACTCTGTTTTCATGAGTCACCTCTCAAAATGGTTTTTTTTTTTTTTTTTAATTTGACCTGTTGCATTTGCACGCCTCATCTTTTGTTCGCTTGAATGCGTCTAAACTGTAAGATTTGATTTTCTCAAAGCACAGCTCATTTAGCGGCAGCAGATTATGGGAGGTCAAAATGTGACAAGTCCTGTAAAACGAGGAATTTTCGCGTGCATTTTAATTTCACGAATTTCGCGAGCGCCAAGATTCGCGAAATTAAAATGCACGCGAAAGTTCTTGTCTACAATATATGCATTGAATGCCAGTGGCAGTTGGCGAAAATTTCATGCCGCAAAAAAGGCCGTCGGCTCCAATTCGCGAAAAAATTCATGCCGCGAATATTATCATGTTTTACAGTATGTGTTGATGTAGGTCAGAAAGGGAGTTTGAGAACTGATGAAATGGAAATTGGAATATTTACAATGAGCGACTTCCATGTTTTTAGAATGAAGTGCATGTCATTAATATTGTAAATCCACTTGAATACGCACACACATTCATATCCACCCAATATACCCACGTGCACTCCAACACGCTCACAATAAGTTGAGTTTAAAATATATATATATATAAAAAAATCGGACACACTAAAATTAGTGTACGTCATTACTACAGTGTTTCGCCTATACGGTCTATCGGACGTTCGGTCTCAGGGCTGTAACCACAGAAAAAGCTCTTAATTGGATAGGTCAGCTAGCACATCTGAGCTTATTCCTCCCTTGATCGAAATCAGAAAATGAAAAGCATGGGGGGGGGGGGAGGCGTGATTATTTCATTTTTCAGTTTGATTTAATTTCTACAATTTGTCGATGAAAATCATTTATGACCTAATAATACATGTAGATTTTGAGCAAAAATCTACATAATGAACTAGCAGCTAGTGTGTAATAATCACGCACACCGTGTTTGAGCAAATAAAATGAAATCAAAGAAGTCAACGACACACTGTTTTTTAGTTTTACAGTGGTGAAGGATTGACTAAAGGAAGTGCAAAGTTATACATTTAAATATTACTCGATATCAGTGACAATATCTTAGTATGATGTGCGCATTGCTTTCGTTCGCAAGTTTTATACAAAATAATCACATCCTGGAACTGTGGAATCCTTTCAGAACAAAAGCTGAAGACTGACATTATTGACACCTAACACCCTAACCCCCTCACCCGTCCTGCTTGGTGCAAAGCGGGGACAGTCCCGACCAAGTTGAATGAACTCTTGGGGTGCGTGAGGATTAGCCAGGGGTGTCACCTGCTGTTTTTTCAAGGGGGGGGGGGGGGTGCGTTTTGACACTAAATGTAACCTGCGAGATTTTTTTTGTTGTTGGATATATTGGCTCCTGTATCATCATGTACATTTACATTATACACTGTTTGTTCCTCAGGTTAACACTGAGTACAAAAAAAAAAAAAAGCTTTTCTTATTATGGTCCAATCAGGGAGGTGGAAACACTCTTCCACCTCCCTGCTTTCATTAAGCAGCCTGTGCTTGCTGAAGAACAGCGTTAAAAGAGCAAGTAAGAAGGTTATTTGCAGAAAAGGAGAACAAAACACTCACCCCTTGTTTCCTTCACAATCATAACATGCAATTTTCTCTTCTTTGAACATAATATTATTAATATAATACTTTGCTTTCTTTCGTCCTCTCACGTTCACTTTTGCTGCTGAATGTACCATTTCTCTTTTAGTAAACATTCCATGCTTATTTTTCATGGATTTTTGTTTTGCTTTGTATTTCGATTTGTTCTGTTTTGTACACTGTGTTTCGCACGCCACCCGGATATCCAGGAATTTTTAAGGTATGTATATACTCTGACGTTGGTGAAAGGGGAAACACCTATAGTATCGCTTATCAGCAGTTTCACCATAATTCAGTGGATTTAGAAATGCTGTATATTCGTCCTCTGAGAACTATAAACATATTCTGCCCTTCTAGGTCATTGTTATCATTATACTGAAATATATAGATTTCAAATAAACCAAGCACATTACAGGTTCGTATTCAAAAGTGTAAGGGTGTGCGTGAGTGTGTGTGTGTGTGTGTGTGTGCGTGTATTGTCTTTACTGCCTTAAAAGGGCGGGGGTGGGGTGGGATGGGACGGGTTGCGGATCGTAAACATGGACCTACAACTTGTTGTAGGTCCATGATTTAGCCACGCGATCATCCAAGTTCGAGTTATTTGAATGATCACCGAGATCATCATTCAAAAATGTAACTAGTGCATTCAACTTAAAGGGGATGGCTAGATATAGTAACTGATCAGTGGGATTCAGTGGGAATGCTGGGGGATGATTGTTCCAATCCTTGTGGGATTCATTTAAAGGAATGGTACAGTATTGGTGGAGACAAAAATTGGGCTTTTAACTTTTTGCGAGATACCAAGAAAACACTTACGAAATAGTACAGACTCAGAGCATACCATTTTAAGAGGAATTCAAAGTTTATTTGATGAAAATCGGATTTGGAATGACTGAAACATCCAAAAACAAAGTAAAACAAAGCGATCGTAATAAGGTGTGGGTCCCACACTAGAGTCGCTCTGTTTTGGATATCTCAGCCATTTCAAAACCAATTTTCATCAAATAAACATTGAATTCCTGATGGAATTACATGCTCTTTCATATTTTATAAGAGGTTTCTCATTATCTCACCAAAAAATGTTTGAAACCTGAAACTAGGTCTCAACCAAAACTATACCATCCCTTTAAGAGTACATTATATATTGTTGTGTGAAAATCATTTGCTTCAGAATGGTCTCATATTCAAGTACTGTGCAGTTTAATGTTTCCAGGCATGCTAACTTTCATCGGAGGTGACTAAAGTAAAACATAAGTGGAACGAGTATACATGACATACATAACTGACAGTCCACCAATTATTGTTTCAGTATCTTTGGAATGGCGATGTGAAGTAATCATTGTAAGTGCATGTTACTATTTCCAAGTACGATTGTAGCTTGAAGTTACGAGAGACAGCGCCACCTAGTGGCTGAAATCAAAATCATTTTTGCACAAACATGATTGTACAAACATTTAAAAGGTACAAAAGTAAAAATATCATAGGGTTTAGATTGTTTTGCCTCAATATGAACACTGGAAACTAATACAATTGCACCAAGACAAATAATAAAAAAAAGTATCCACTTATTGTTCCCATGTGATCTTCCTCCCTTAATTTCATTTCCGAACGAGTATACGTCATGGCGTCCTGGATTACAGAACACAACGAATACAACATGTGGTTTTAAATCAGGCCAAATGGAATCGACTACTCCAGTGAAACTGATCGTTTGAGACTTGACGTCAGAAGTGAGATTTTACATCGAATTTAATATTTTCAACCTGCAGAGGATGTCACGAGCAGCACGTGAGTTGCTGTGGCTTGGCTGTCGGTTTGAGGCCTACTGAAAATTGTTGAATTCCCAACAAGCCCGATGTTGCAGATTATGGTAAGATTTAGGTCTGCTATTGATAAAGTTTCCGTCATTATACTGTTGAAGATATTGCTAATGGAAATATGTGAGTAACTGGAGTTGTAAAGCTTGTTCGTAACAGTATGTAGGTAGTAATATAAAGCGCATTGCATAGCATTCTTATCACGTGCTCTTAGCCGTGCCGTTAGAAATCATGCAAGTATAACGCGCTAATTCTCTTTCCACTGTTGTATAGCTTAATGATCTAAGAGCCCGAAAACCTACACAGAAACTTCAGTGTGCAACGAGTAGGCGACGTAAGGAAACCAAAAGAAAAAAAAAATCGTCCATGCCCCTTTCAGAACGAAAAGGCAATTCGCATGTGAGTTGGCGACTTGTGAAAACAGTGTTTGCGACAAGAAAAGAACACTACTTGTTTCGCACGAAAAAGTGAAAAGGCGCATAACGAAATTCACCAAGGCACCTTGTTGAGGACCAGAAGGCTAGAGGGACACTACCTTGTTCAAACTCGTCAAAGTACCAAGGCGCCCAGGCGAGTGTCGAGAAGTCGCCCTCTGTAGTCGTCTCGTCCTAAAGCGCATAAAATTTGTTATGAAGAAGGTGTCTCCAGTAAAGTTAAAAAAGACACCTGATCTCGTCGCACGTAACCATTTTAAGTACTCTTTCAATCGTCCTTTTGAAAGCATGCACTTCAACTCATCATCAACTTGCATTGCCTTGGTCGTATGATTATTTGGTATAGGTTATTTTATTTGTTATTATACTTGCAATGGTAGTTGTTCATCATAATTGTTTGTAAAGCAGCCCTATATGCCGTCGTTAAAGGAAAAATTCAATTATAATTATTATTATTATCATTATTGTTATTATTATTATTATTATTATTATCATTATTATTATTATTATTATTATTATTATCATTATTGTGTTGTTGTTGTTACCGTTCTTATTAGCGCGTAATACCTTCGGCAAGGTCTCTATTCGCTTTAGAGGAAAAAACAAGATAAACAGGAAAAGGTAATTACAGAAACAATGAAATGCTGAACAAATCATCATCTACAATCACTATGTTACTTTCTGAACAGATAAGTTTTTCAAAAATGCAGTGGAGAGTTAGTCTGAAAAGAAGGAGCAAAATTTTTTAGCACAATAATGAAAATTTCATCAACTTCGGAGGAAAAAGAAGAAGGTTATTGCTTTTTGAAGTTCCACCAATTTTCAGGAAACCTTTCTTAAACAGCCAATATGCGTGATCAAATAGTGAAGCGATTGTGTCATCCCCTCACATCTTGCCACATGGTTTGTGCATAAAATTTGGGAAATTTCCAAATATTCATGTAAAAAAAATGTCTCAGTCTCAAATTCTGATATGTGTAATTGATCCTTATTCTGAAGTTATTCAACCAGAAATAACACCATGTTTTACACTTCAACAATAAAAACATGGACTTGTCCTATTTATTTTTTTTTTGTGTACACGATTAATGGAAAGTTGGAGTTGATGACATCATTAGCTCTCTCATTTGCATATTCATATCAACTGTACGAGAACTGTTCTGCAGAAATTAGCGAAACTTCACAATTTCATAACTTCCTTAATTTTCATCCGATTTTGATCAAATTTTCAGTTTTCAGTGTACTCATAAGATTTTACTCTTTCTTATCAGTCTTACTTAAAACTGGACTGGAATTCATCTTTAACTTCTAGCTTGTCCACGTGGTCACATGTTTCATGGCGCATCTTGCAGCCCTGCATCCCCAAACTCCCACACGTAGCCTTGTTTGATGTGAAGAATACAAATAACTTGTCCTTATGTCTCAAAGAAGTTATACCTCTTTGTCAGTGAGTCGCGTTTGAGCGATCATGCTGAAGGCCTAAACCAGTTGCCCGGATGCATGATTTACGAAGCGCGTCTTTCCATCGCCAATTCTAGGGTATACGTTGTCAATAGTTATAATGGTTTTCTATGTTATTGTCATACATTTACGTCACTCATTCAAAATGTAAGGTTTCATGTATAATTGAAAGCATAAATTCTGTTCAGAGCAAAAACAACCCATCCACTAGCTATTGAACCTATACACATTAGTCACATCGATTTCAAGATTTATACATTTTACAAACAAATTAATCGAACACTGTCCAATGACGCTCTCTCTAATTTCCACACATTTAAATCATTCAGAACTTTGGTAAGATCTTCTTGACAGCTCCTAGTTCAATTGGCCATGGGTGTTGTTGTTGTTGTTGTTTTTTTTTCCTTCGTTGCATGATTGTTACTTGCGAGTTGTTTGGCCTGCCTACGAATGGTCTCGGTGGAGATGTAACTTGTCCTGGATAAAAATTATTTGGAATGGCAACGGAAAAGTCAAAGCATTACTGAGTGGCAAAAAGCAGCTGCTATTTGAGCATTGTTGATGATTACAGATTTTATTCGTCGGATAATATGGTAATGATTGCAGTTAAAAGAAAGTTGCAATTCAAGCAGTAATAACAGTTCTGATATTCCACTGATTTGAAGTAGTAGAAGAGGTACCGCCAGGGGACTGAGTGGTTGTCCACTGTGTGGCAGAAGTGGTTGCCCACCGATGTAGCGTAGTATCAGTTTGCTTTTAGTGGACACGTAGCAACGATATATAGTGTAAGTAAACAGTAGAAGTTGCAGTGATAATACGGCTGGAAATCGTCATAATTCTGTATAGGTATGGAACTATTAACAGATGTCAAACTTGTTCCTTGTGTGGCAACAGTATGATTATTCTAGAGTTTTCGGTTTTTAGGGTGTTTTCATTTACACAATGCGATGGACTTTGAATGTTTTAAAATTATTTTCTTATCATCGTTTGTGAAAAACTCGTTTGAAACTAAAAACATATTGTGAAATCCACCGTATTACAAAGAAAGTTCAATAACTGAAAATCAAGACATTTTCTTCCGATGCTCTTTCGTAAAAATATTTTCAAAAACGCTTTGTGGAGTTTATTTTTATCAAAATACTTCTATATGTGGCATGCTAAGCTCGAAGCCATAATTATCAAGGTCTTATCTCCTGTATTACATGTTGTTATTGACAATAAGGAGTAACGGGGCGATCCGGTTTAGATGGCGGTTCATGGCGGTTCTCAAACCGCCATGAACCGTGTCCCAACGATGGCGGAAAGCAATTAAACGCGATGTGACAACGTTCTCAACAAGTTTTGAACACGTCTCTAACGCGGATTGGCGCAGTATAGTAACACGGATCTCCCCGAAAGGTGGAGAAGTCCATACCAAACCCTTGTAGTTGGATGCAATCAGAGCCCTCTCAC
Source organism: Diadema setosum (assembly GCF_964275005.1). NCBI lineage: Eukaryota > Metazoa > Echinodermata > Echinoidea > Diadematoida > Diadematidae > Diadema > Diadema setosum. The sequence goes on from NC_092698.1 coordinate 36,963,288, forward strand.
TCGTTTTCATTGGGTTACAAGGAGCGTTCACTATAGTATTGCTTTGTTAGGCAAACACAACTTAAAAGAAATTTCGAAACGTTGTAACCCCCTGTGTATTTACAACAGATTGACATAAGTTTCAACGTGCATTTCTCTCTCTCTCTCTCTCTCTCTCTTACTTTTATCTGTAGTAACTGTCATTTAAAAGACATACTTGTCAAAGCAGAGTCCAACATAGTTTTTAGTTTCCTGTTCATTTGCAGGTTTATATATCAAATGATGAACTGTACAAATACTTGCTTGTTTCAACATCTCTTTTTGTTCTCTTTCTTAATTAAGTTCTCACAAGTCTCTAACAACAGTCAATAAAAGGATATACATAATCAAAGAAGAATACAGTATATCTACATTGTTTCCTGTTTATTTATAGGTTCATGTAACATAATAATGGAGTAATTTTTTTTCAAGTTTCAACATCGCTTTTCCCTCTACTCTCTTAAGTTTCAACATAATTATCTGTATCAGCATGCAGTCTTACAAAAAGGCATACATAATCACGAAAGCAGAACCCAATATATTTACATAAGTCTTCTGTGTACAACTTACAGCTGGCCATCTTTTAAGCTGCTAAGCTTTAACAAAATTATGAACACACCTTTTTTAAATGTAACCGATGTGCTATTCAACATACCTACCAACTTTTTGAACATTAAACTTTCTTTGTTACTCTCTGTGTTAAAATATTAAAAAAGGAATGAGACTGTAACATTCTATATATTTACCAGATCTTGTATTATGGGTTTATCTTTGCTTTTTTTCCCCGTTTTTTTTTTTTTATTGCTCCACCACGGAGTGTCGCCGGAGGCATTATTCTCTTTTAAGTTCAACATTTGTTTTTGCACGAAAGGTTTTGGCGGTGTTAACACGGTATTATCACGGATCTTGCGGTGTAAACACGGATGATGCCGTTCTTTACGCGGTGAACGGCGTTTTGAACACGGTCCATTTCAGATCGCCAAGACCGCCACGAAAAATTGAACATATTTAATTTTCCTGGCGGTTCCCCGCGGTTCTCGGGGTTTATGGCGGATGAGTGACTGATGACCAGGGTTTGTGCACGGTGTGAACACGGTCTTTGGCGGAGCACGGCGAATTGCCGAACCGCCATGAACCGCCCTCTAAACCGGCGATGTGTGATCGCCCCTTTAGTTTCCTTCAGAAATTCCTTCGTCAGAAATGTGAAAATGTGAAGGGAGCGAAAACGTCAGGCTTGAGTGAAGCTTTCAACATGTTCAAGAAACAAACAAAGCATAACAAAATTGATAGTGACAAGATTGGAGGGCAGCTTCCATCCGAGAATTGCTCTCCTTACGATGTTGCGGCTTTCCAGTACAGCTCACAAATTATGGCAACGTGGCAATGTGGACCAATAGGATTCATGGAGGCAATGGGTTAAATACAATATTCTCTCCAGCTCCATGACAAATTCACCATGTCAATCAATCCTCCTATATTGCTACACATGCTGCGTCTTTGTTTCGATTTTACGATAATTCTTTGTCAATCTATTCATCAAATTTTACTTTTTCGAGCCACTTATATCAAACTCTATAAAATCAATTTTCGTCATCATTTTGTCAATGTTTTTCATTATCTTTAATAACATGTATGCATATGGTTTATACATACATTATACATCTATATAATATCTATCTATCTAAACATACATCTCAAAAACATCTCCACTTTTTTGTATCGTCGAGTAATAATGTGCTATCTATTTTTACATCTTTATCTGCCTACACATTCGTCAATACGTCTCTGTACACCTGTCATCTCTTATCCTCTCTGTCTATCTCCAAGCCAATGAGATCAACACTCCGTCAATTAAAGGTGATAAATCATGTAAGAGACAGAGCGAGAAGGATAAATCGATGGCTGGATTAGGCAAGCCACCTGCCTGTTCCAAATCCAACCGTGCGACTCCCATGGAGGCCATTATGAGGCAATCGGCATAATTCAAAATCATATTCTGGGTTTAGAATATCATTGACCATTTTCATACGATATGCTGCTGTAATCACGCGCATTATACTTCTCTCACACTTCATCTCAGTGATTTTCGCTGGTCAATCAAATTCACGAAGGCGCTTTCCTTTTTTTTTTTTTTTTTTTTTTTTTATTTTTTTATTTGATGAACGTCTGCTGAAGGAAAAGGCCTAGGCTGATTTCCTAAATATAAATACAATGATGCATTATACTCTGTCAGTTGCTATAATCTCTTGCCCCCCCCCCTTTACAAACACACACATACACACACACACACACACACACACACACACACACGCACACACAGCCTCATGGTGAGGTATGAAAGTGGGAATGATATTCAACTGCTAAATATAACTCCCGTGCGAGTGAGATTAGGTGCTGATCATCATTGTCTATCAAGTCTTCCATATAGATCAGCGCACAATCAAACCTTTCCCGTCTCAAAATGATATGTAAGGGAATGAACCTATTTTGAGCATCAAATTAATGTTGTGTAATGTATTGTTACATGAAGCAATAAACGTTTGAGACTAACATTGATTTCTTTTTCTAAATCAAGGTATTATAAAATAAGATAATAAGGCGTGTCACTGACTCATAGCTCGTGCAGCCGAGAGTAATGTATTTTCCGTTCAGCAGAAGTTACTACCTCTTGATGACTTAGTGTCATCTAATTGTTTGATTTTTTATGTTTAAATTCCAATCTTGTCCGTAATTTTCCAATTAAAAGACTTATTTGGCATTATCTCACAGATTCATAATTAAAACACACATCAAAAAAGCATCCCCATTAACCTCACGTAAGGATATAAGGGTGGATCAATCATTCTCACACCGACACTCTCGAAAGGAAAAAAAAAAGAAGATAATTGCCGTCGCGTCTTTTAACTCTGTAGATCTATTCTTGTATTCCGAAGTATTGTTAAGTATGTTTTTCATGTTCATCCTCAAGAATATTGAGAGGTCCGAGACACGAGTATTTTCTTCCAACGAAATTGTACGAGACTGATTCCATGTTACTCCTTGCATTGCGTTTTTAGGAAAGAAGTGCGTCTGAGAGCCCTGTATTTTTACACGGTGCTATAATTGACAAAAAAGAAGCCTGGTTTTCTCCTTCGGTAATGTAAGGAATTTGTTATAAAATATCCTCTGTTGCTTCAAACGAACGTGATTACAATCGATTTTTAATCATGTAACATTTCTACTTTGAAATAGAACATGATGTACTACTTTTCCAAGGGTCATCTTTTTCATTCTCTTTCTCCTATACCTTTTTACTCACCGTCAGTCTCTCACTCCAGTGACGATTGTGGCTTTATTTCAATTCTTTATCTTCAGTTGGATATGATAGTAATATAAGTATCAATTTAAACAAAACCTATATTATGAACATATATTTTTCTGCCTTGTATAAGCGCCTAATAAGCTCTAACAACAGTGAACAGTTAATGAAGAGATGTGATTAAAATGGGATAATGTTACAGTTGGGGATTTCTTGATTTCTACCGATGGTAAGTAGGCCCTAATTCTTTAGTTTGGAGGCTGCTGCAACAGCCAGGGCTGGGTCTTTTTACAGATATTTCGTTTTTATTTTTGCCTTTTTTTCATTTCGGGACATGTACAGGAAGAGTTTCTTTAGAATTATGGAATACGGGGGAAGGCCTTGGAGTGGTTCAGGAGTTACCTACAAAATCGAAAACAATATGTATCTCTGAACGGGAATGACTCAAATCTAGAATTTATTAAATGTGGCGTCCCACAGGGTAGCTTATTAGGACCTTTACTTTTTATAATTTATATTAATGACTTTTGTAGATCATCTGATATACTCTCATTTATACTTTTTGCTGATGATTCCAACGTTTTCTTTTCTCACCGAAATCCAGATACTCTCGTACGCATTGTTAATTCCGAATTGAAAAAAGTTACTCAGTGGATAAGAGCTAATAAATTATCACTTAATCTCCAGAAAACTAAGTATATGCTTTTTAGCAATTCCGTAGAAGCTTTGCGCACAAATATCATTTTTGATGACACTCTGCTAGAACGTGTATCTCATATAAATTTCCTTGGTATCACAGTGGACGATAAACTTTCATGGAGACCGCACATTATTAACATTAGTACCATAATTTCTCGTGATATTGGTATTTTGGAATTCATTAAGCTGTGAATTAAAAAATTCCCCTTCTTTGCAATAGCGCAAGTTGAAATCATTTCTCTTAAATCCTCTCTGATATATTTCTTTATTAGTTAGATCTCATCAACCTCAGGGTTCATCATCCATCCACCAATCTTTCGATCACTGGATTCATTATTACGTAATAGATTACGTGTTTTATTATGTAATAGCCATCAAATCCTTGCACAGCTGCGTCCAGTACCAGCCCTCTGAAGCACATTTTCAATCACCCCCTGTTCCATTTCCCTAGTTCAGCGTGTAGGCATTCTCTCTTTTTTCTTTTCCTTTCTCTCTTTCCATTCTTTCCGTCTTTTTTGTCAAGTCGTGTCATGTCTTTTGTATTTCTCCTGTCTTGTTCTGTTCTGTCGTAGTGTGATAAGTATTTGTAAATAAGTAATTCATAAGTTTGTTCATTTTTTGAGTGGTTCACAACATACAAACTTGCTTTTTAGTGGACCTCTCAGTTCTTTTTTTTTCTCAACTGAAGCATAACTTTGTACTTTTTTCCAGTATGTGTTCTTTCGTTTTTTCTGTATCATTTATCTTTTGCAAAGTCGAATGTTTATGTTTATGATGTAATTCCAAATTTATTATGCGTTATGTTTTGTTGGAAAAAGAAGAATGAAAAATAAATGAATTGAATTGAATTGAATTGAATTTATGTGTTTGCGAGATTTGAGTAATAACTCGCTGTTCTGCTGTACCTGTACATATGCTAAACTCTTGTAGATGATCTCCATTTACATTAATAATAATAATACATACAATTTCTATAGCGCCGTTCTCCACTTTGATTAAATGCTCAAGGCGCTTTACAGTAGGTACATCAAAGCAAACAGATTGAAAATACAAGTACATCACAGTAATAGAAGAAGATGAAGAAGCAGAAAAAAAAAGACATGAAAGTCTGTCTTCAAAAGACACTGGTCTTCAAAATGCACTGCTAAACAGATAGGATTTTAAATTACTCCTGAAAGATGTTATAGAGCTTGAGTCTTTCAGCTCACGAGGAAGTGAATTCCACAGTGTTGGTCCAGCGTGAGCGAAAGCACGTTCCCCCCAAGATTTCCTAGAAAACGGAATATGTAAGAGACCTGAAGTTGAGGATCGAAGAGTTCGTGAAGGTTGGTATTGACGAAACAAACAAACATTGTAATCAGGAGCTGTTCCCTCAATAACATGATAAACCAAAAGAAGTATCTTAAACCGAATACGCTCCTGTACAGGCAACCAATGAAGACTCTTCAGGATAGGTGTGATATGACTGCGTTTACTTGACAAAGAAACAATACGTGCAGCGGCATTTTGTAGCTTTTGTAATTGGGCAATTTGCGAGTTTGGTAGATTGAAAAACAAACCATTACCAAAATCAAGGCGTGAAGAAATAAATGCATGAACAAGTTTTTCCGTGGCAGAGCGAGTCAAATACTTGCGAATAAAACCAATATTGCGCAATTGATAACAGACTGATTTAGAAATGTTGGTGATTTGATCGCACATAGCCATGTGAGAGTCAAACATAATACCCAGATTGCGACATGACTTTGACAGAGGAATATCATTACCTACAATCGAAATACAATTAATATCCAACTTATTCAAGTGAGATTTAGAACCAAAAAGGATAAATTCACACTTGCTGTGGTTTAGAAACAATGAGTTAGATCTCATCCAAGCATCAATATCAATGATGCAATTTTCTAGACAGCGCAGTGCATGAGATGCTTGGATTTGATGTGGTGGAAAAGATACAAAAACTTGTATGTCGTCTGCATATAGATGATACCGAACAGAATGCCCTTGAAATATTTTCCGCAGACCGATCAAATAGATAGAAAAAAGGGTGGGCCCGCCAACAGAGCCTTGAGGTACACCACAGCCTAATGGCTTTGAAGACGATGTGACACCATTCAAAAGAACAGACTGTGAATGGTGTGATAGGTATGATTTAAACCATTCGAGAGCTTGTCCCTGGATACCCAAACTTCTAAGTGTATTGACAAGAATTCTGTGATCTACAGTGTCGAAGGCCGAAGACAGATCCAACAAAACCATTGCTGTGACGGATCCGGAATCCATTTCCCTTAAAATATAACTAGAAACATTTATCAAAAGGGTCTCCACACTATGGTGAGGGCGATAAGCCGACTGTAAAGGATCGAATAGACCATGTTCCAGCATATAGTCTGAGAGTCTGAGAAAACACAACTCTCTCTAAAATCTTGAACAAAAATGAAAGATTGCATACAGGACGATAACTTGTCAATGATTCCTTATCCAATGAAGGTTTTTTCAGCAAAGGACGGATCAGACCTTTCTTTAAAGATAAGGGTACGGTAGCTTGCTCGATACTGAGGTTAACAATTTGAGAAATAATCGGGGCAAACGTGGGTGCGCAGTCCTTTAAGAGAATGGTTGGAACCGGATCCAATGGACAGGATTTAGGAGGCAATTTACGAAGAAGGAGAAGTATTTCATCAGTAGTTGTATGTTGGAAGGTTTCCAGTGTGGAAGAGGTAACAGGTTCAGATTCAGATAGTACAACATTACAATTGAAATTATCTCGGATTTTTTCAACTTTCGAATGAAAAAACTGACTAAAAGTTTCAGCCATGGCACAGCCATCGACATGTTTAGGCAATGGAGATGACTGTTTGCGGTTCAAAAGTCGATTGGCGACGTTGTATTTTTTCTTTTGATTTTATATCCATGCTGATGTTGGGCATATGTAGTTATTTCTAGCTAATCCTACAATATTAATTGGATCATTTTGGAGACAATCTTGAAAGATGTTTTTGTTTTCCTGATCTGCTGGATTTTCCACGCTGCATACTGGGTATGAACTCACAGTCTCATACTAATCATCCCATGGTAGCGTTTGTCAACTTCAATTCTGTCCACTATAGCATTTCCTTGGACTCTCCCTGAAATTCGAGGGTGCACGTCACGAGACCAATACCCACGAGTCATACAGCCCACGATTCGCAGAGCTCACGAGTCATACAGCCTATGAATTCGACACTAACCTAACAAGGCCCACAAGATCGACACGTAGGGCCCCGTGTTGCGTCTACCGAACTCGTGGGCTGTGTTTACCAAGTGTCGAACTTATGGGCTTTATTTGCCTAGTGTCAAACTCATGGGCTGTGTGACTCGTGAGCTGTATGACTCATGGATCTTTTTTTTTTTTCAATGTCAAACTCGTGGGCTGTATGACTCATGGATGTCGGTCTTGTGGGATGACCGCAGATGAACTAGGCTGATCAAGCTGTTAGAACTTTTTCTTCTCTGAAGTAATCCTCGTCACAGCCTTCTACTGTCTACACTCAAGATGGCTGGCTCAGAAACAAAAGTTACTAAGAACATTGTCAAAGAAACTCTCATGACGATGAGCTCATGTGTCCTGAGATCACTCCTCCCTGAAGCCTTTGATGTGAAACCGGAACAGCTGACCGTTTGTCTTGAGAAGTTTTGGCACTGGAAAGCAAAGTGGAGAGGGTAGGTAAGGAATGCCAGCATGTGAAACTTCGGGGAAAACATGGAATCAATAAAAAAAAAAACAAAAAAAACAAGCAAACACCTGAATGGTAGAATTGACACATAATGATCACGAGTGGTATTCTGGAAGAAATTGCGTCTGGGTTGTCGGTGTGTCCGAGAGAGAAAGAGAGCACACCGAGAAAATACTAGTAGTACGCCACATCGCCACAACAACCACCTCCTGATACCTAAAGACAGGAGGCACCGTTTTTGTTTCAGGTTTGATGATTGGTAGGGTCTGAAACCTGGAACCTTCAAACAAGACATCAACACGTACAACTGAGATAACTATGATCTTGTGTAGCCCTTCGGGTAAATCTAGTACTGAAGTTGCTTTCTAATGTTTTATATATATATATACAGTATATATATATATATATATATATATATATATATATATATATATATATATAGATATATATATTGATAGATGGAATTTAATTAGATGTGATAAAACTCTGGCTTTGCTGGCTGAAGGTATAGATTGCAGATATTCTGAATCAAAAGATTAAGAAAGTGAGATATAGTTTGGAACACGTTGATCTGGCTCCTATTTCAGTCAAACTAGTTAATGACTCTCCTTTTTCTATTAACCAGCTTCAAATTCTTTGTGTAGATGAAGTATAAAAACTCATTAAATTGCCTCTTCAACTTCTCTCAAATCTTCGCTCATGAGCAGCGCTCTTTTTGATGTTTTGATGCATCGTGAATTTTGGTATGTTTTTTTTTTCTTCACGCCTCTTCCAGGGAGATCCTTATCATCAGAGATCATGACTGCTTTGCTGGGAAATCGTTTGTATTCTGATATTTAAAAACGCAATGACTTCATTTACGGTCGCAAAAGAAAATGTATATATATATATATATATATATATATATATATATATATTACGCTTCATTATAAATAACTTAACGTTTTAAATAATATCCTGCTATACACTGTACTCCTATCTACAACAGTAGATAGAGTTACGTAATTCAGCTGCCTCACCACTTTTCTGCCTATCTTATAACGATACTCAAAATATAGTGGAGAAAAAAAGAAAAGGCAGTCATTCCCCAATCCACTCACGGTTAAGGCATTTAGTCGACAAGTCAAAGCTTGAGCATATCGGAATACTGATGTACTTGGTATACCACCATCTCACGATGTTTCCAATTTTTACATAATAAATTATGTCGTTTGATAATTGAATTTCTTGAAGAAATACTACTGAATGAAAAAAGGCATTGAAGTACGAACGTCATAGCAGCAAGTATTTGATAGAAATTGTAATTGTACCAAGACAAACAGGGCAATTAATCTGCTTCAAGGTGTCACGTGTCAATCAAAGCAATTATGATATATTCCAATTTTTTTAAAGCACACATAAATGGGGCACATATGAACCTTTGCACCCGCCCGTGTGAGAAAACAGGCCATACTTTACGCAAATTGGATGAAAATGAAATGCGATGGTTGTCCTATCATCTTTCTCTTTTTTTTTTCTCTCTCTCTCTTTCTTTCCTGACAAAGAATTACGAAGAGACACTATACCGATATTCTGATGAAGAGTTCATGACATTTACCGTAGGCAATATTAGCTAATTGTAGAAATTCATGAACTGCATTTTTGCTTCAATGCGTCACCAAAGTCAGCAGCAATCATGGCGCAATGCGTAGTCGAGATTGCAGTGGTTGATGACCAAAGGTAGAAGCAGAGGAAGAGAAGAGAATAATTAAAATGTTTGCATATTTGTCAGCATTTTCCGACAGCGAGAATGCGCTCGTCGTCAGGATGTGACCATTACGGAAAGCCGCCTCGCCGAAGAACCAAGGCGGGTACGTGAAACAATGACGACGTATCTTTGCAATGCGCTGACGTCAATTAGTACGAATATCATAATTATAGATGGCATGCCAACATACTGTACTTTCCATACACGCTTATTATTTTGAATATTACTTCTCTGCCTTTTTAAACAGGGAATGAATCCACTGACACTAACGTCGCATAAAAACAAATCAAAATCTAGTATCTTAATGACATAGAGATCTCAAAATGTGTCGGGTGCTTTTGGGTCTACGAATCCATGTCATATTTTGAAGGGCCAGTCAGCATTTATCTAATCTATAATTGCATGAAAGTGAAAGCCCTTTCAAAACTGATAAGGAAAATGATGAAAGAATCTTTGACAAGCTAATAATGTGTTACAACGTATGCACTCTTTTGAGAGATGCTTGGAGATGCAGTATATAATTTGAAGGACAGTAAATGAAGGGTTGAACATGATTTGATTAAATATTTTAGTGGGATTATTGCGAAATACATGAGAACAATACCTTCCCTGCTAAAAAAAAAGATATCAATACAAATCAAAAGCGACAAAAAGACATGATCAATATCGAATTATTGGATGAAGAGTTACCCAGTCGTGCATCGACGCATAATCAGCGCTTACAGAAAAGGGCCCCAATGATACACACAAACACTTGAATACGAAAGGCTAAAAATGGTGGGAGGGGGGATTTCATCCATGTGTTTAGATATCTTATGTCTAAAAGTTGATTTGATGAAGAAAATAATAGAGCCGGGGAAAGTCAAGAAGGGAAGCGGAAGAAAGGAAACCACAATTGAGCGAAATGGTAATTATTAAAGTCATAACTCTTAGAGATGGGACTAATTAGTAAGGAGTAGTGACAATAAACGTTCATAATATTCAGTCATTTACCCTTTCTGTGACAGCGTAGAATGCTACAGGGTTTTCTTTGCCTGCTGACACTCGAGGCATACAAAGGGTTAACGAATCTTTGGACCTCCCTCGTCACCAGAGCAGAAAGGGGCAGTTTGAAAGGCACTCTTTTGAATCTTACCACTCTCGCCACGCTTCTTCAGATTCATCAGGTAAAATATGAAGGCATAAGTTTGGACAGTATATTGAAAGAGCGAAAAGACATGGTGTAGCAAGAAGAATGCTGTTTGAGTATGAGATATCGGACTTACTGGAGCAAACCAATCAAAATATCTCTTATAGCGAGACCACGCCCATTAATCTCAACGTGTTTCCGTGTTTCGTGAAATGACGAAAGAGTTGTCGGGCACCCGCGTTGTTTGCGACGGTCTCTCTCTGACTGTTGAGCGGCAATAAAAAGGTCCCCTGAGGGAGCTCTCGGTCATTCGATCGCCGGAGAAGGGAACAGTTTGCTGCAAACAACGATACTGACAGGAAAACTACACTCTTCATTCATAGCAACACATGCAGTTACACAGAAACGGAGAGAGCCTAGTCGCGTCCAGCTCTGCATCTTGAGCAGATAGCAAACTTTGTCTTGCTACACTCTTGTCCGGTCGAATCTCACGGCAGTACGCAGAACTCTTGTGAACAACAACTTTAACTACGTATTGTTGGCAGCCAGAGGATAGCAATAAAGTTTCGCCATGACGTCACTATACTGTCAATCGATATTCGTTGTGGTTATGATGTTTTGTTCTCACACCCTGGGCATCGAAGAACAGGTGGGTAATATCAAATGATCCTCCCGTTCGTTTCATCTGATTGCTATTAACGAAGAGATAGTATCTTTTGTTCGGTATTGAAGGAAGCTTACTCTTATTTCCGAGCTCAGAGATACAAAAATTTGAGTAGTGAACTGTCCACTATGAAACTCATATTTTTTTTTACAAACTTTGAAAGAGCTTTGAACGAATGTCAACATAATTATAACCAAAGATAAACATTATGTTAAGAAAACAGTAAGCATTGGCTAGGAACACAAAAAGAAATACAAGAAAAGAAGAGAATTAATGGCAAGAAATAGGTTTTTTTTACAAAAATTTCTCAAATACAATAATCTATAGACATAAATAAGACACTGATTCTGTTGTGTATTAGCTCTTGTGAAATTCAAATGTATTTCAGATGTATTTCACCCATATACAGCTCAAGAGAAGTGTGATATTCCTTAAAGCGTTACTACTGACAAACGCGCAACAAAATGTAGCCAATCTATATGCACCAGTAGGAAAGTTTTAGTACACGTGAAGGTCGAAGAGAGGCAGAATGTGCTGAACAGAATGTCTTAACGATGCCATTCAACTCAAAGGCAATATACAAATTGCAGAGAGGTGTAACAGATGTTAAAAATGAACTTGTGCGCGTTACCGTAAAACATGTAGGGGAAAACAAAACGAAGCGATCTGCTTTTACAGCAACATATCAAACGCATCGGGTTTCCATGGCCATTTTCCCCCTTACAGATTACAATGATGATGATAATATGATTATGATAATACTAATGGAAATTAATCCGTCAAACTATCACATGGATAAATAAACATATTGTACTTCTAAATATAATTTGATAATCATGTAACATTAATCTCCATCGGGAAATATATCTCATACATTTCTATGTCAAAATTATTTAAATCGCTATAGGTCTGGACACAATGGTCCAGTATAGCACTCTTATCATCAAGTATTAGTCTACATAAACTACAACCATCTGCCATGTCAGTGTCGCCACATTAATTTTCTGTTCACAGGGGATGAGTGACGTAAGCGGAAGTTGTGAGGCAGGTGGAGCGACTTCCACCTGTCGTATCTACAGGGAGAAAATTAATGCGTTACCTTGAGTTGCCATGTCATTTCAACATTTTATTGAACATATAAGTGAATCCCGTTCGGCTGAAAGAATGAAGAGGAGACAGATATCCTTTACATTTTGACTTAATCAGATTATCTGTCGACAACACTTTGTAGAACGAGGGATAGTGAATGAGAGGTGTGAATCAAAATAATGGTCAGCCGTCTTCCTCTTGATGCAAGACACATAATTCGAAGTGTGCTGAATGTTATGTACGGAGTCATAACAGATGATTGAAAGTTATGAAATATCCCATCTCGTTATAGAAGATATAGAAGATAATGGGCCGCCTCATACATAACATCCACTGCTCCTCTTTTTGTCCATAAATTATGAGATATCTTATGAAATACAGCAAGCCAGCTGTGCCATGTTTGAAAAAAAAAGGCAGAGGTTTAATCGCTGAAAGCATTATTTTCAGCACGGATATTGATTGTGATGGTAATTCATGCGTTGTAAGAATTATCCTGTCCTGGACAAAATACAGGAGAGAAAAAAACTTGTAAACTGAATTACAAAAGAGGAGGCTACTATTGCTTAGCAGGGTAATTTTGGTTGCTGTCAGCTGATTGTGTTACACTGTATGTGCAATAGTGCTTACGTGACCTTCCTAAACGAGGGAGAAGTCTTAGATGTATTAAAAAAAATACGTTGTTTGTCTAAAGGTGTTATGTAAAGAATTGTATGTTATATAATATATATATATATATATATATATATATATATATATATATATATATATATAAAGTGATATTGACAATCACTTCTACTAAATGGACAGTACTAAAGATTAAACATGGGACGCATGAATGGAGTACCACAGAGTGAATCCGAACGCATTTTGTTTTCACTTCTCATTTGATTTAACTTTTGTCGTATAGGTGTAGTGTGTGGGTAAATCGAAACCTGAGCACTGGAAGAAGAGGCCCAACACTGTTCACTTATTATGACACATAAGGCAGTAGTTTATGTTTGAACGCACCACGGGGTCAAATATTAATGAATACATACCACGTAATTGGAACACATACTCTAATAGAAGAATCTTGAGACTTTTCTTTTTAATGCCAATCTGTGACTGAATTTTGTTGTGAATTGCTACGAAACCAATCATTGACTGTGTAAGAGGGTAATATAAATGATCCGATTGTATTGTTTTGAATTGCATCACTAGAAACCGGAATAAATGTACAATGCTGCATAGAAATATGCATATTCACAAAATAACATATCACATGATTGTGGTGTAATTTTGCGTTCTCTCGATCCCCCTTTCTGCTTTTTATTCGGGACTCTGATTTCATTCGAAATATTTTTTATCAAACAGGAAAAGGTGCGGAGTAAGATTAAAAAAGGAAAAATAATGACTGAAAAGTAATGCGAGGAAGAAGGAAAAGGTAAATAAATCCCCTCAAATCGAGCAAAAATATCTCTATATTCGACAAATACAAACTAGATCCTTTACAGCTCCGTATAGAGAAAAATTGTTTTCGTTGGCCTCATTCGTCGAAAGGAAATGGAGTCAATAACCTAGCGAGTCGTGGAATGATGTACTTCATTACTTTATAACCATAGTTTTGTTAGGAGCGGCAAACAGTATAACAGCAGACACATTTGAGTGACAAACGCAGCATCTGAGGATTTCTCATCAACGGATGATAAAATTATGATGGAGGCGCCGTTTCGCTGTTTGCACATAGAAAGAGAGATTTATTTTGTCACAATATCAGATTTATAGGACGAGAAATAAGTCAACCCAGATCAGAATTTTTGCACATTCCTTTGATACTCATGCATATAGTAAGTATATCAATATACCAAGTCTCAATCATCTAAGACTCACTAAAATCATTATTGGAGTCAGGAAGAGGGTAAAGGAGTGTTACTTTTAATAGAATCTATCATAATTTTGAGTGGTTAACGGATGGGGGCAAAACAATTACTTGAAATCCTCAGACGTTTTAGGTAGTCCCTTCTCGCACAAAGATGATTAGAAAATATTGAAATCGTACTAGAATTTTCTTGCAACCTCGGTGCTTCGTTTTGTATCTCAGTGTATGTGTGATGCGAATTGCTTATCGACAATTCCATCCAGTCCTTTGAATCAGCGTTGGAAAAGGTCATAATAAAGGGATTTAGGGGAAAACACTAAGTTACTAAATTACTCACATGTACATTGCTTGCTAGAGTAGTTCGAAGAACCTTCCAGTGTTGCCAATAAAACTGCCTTTAAACAAGCGCATTTAATTTCTTGTTTGAACATTTCAATCTGAACCTATTCGTATGGTTGTCCCCGATTTAAGATCTATTTAGTAACAGATATACTACTATAAAGAAATAGCAGAATGTTTCCATCTTCAAAGATGATGCATCATGGTAAGATACTCTATAAAAAGAAACTAATTCCGAAACACTCGATGTCCATTTGCATCTATTTGTTCCTTCAACGTTGCAAAATGCAACAGTGACTAGGAATCCCTACACACTCCCCTGTCATTAATCTCTCTTGAGAGCTGGGTGTTTTATTTCCTGTTGTTTCTTTTTTTTTCGGAGTAATCTAGATACCATACAATGATTTGAGGAATCTGAGGAATATTGGTTTGGAAGGATTTTTTGTAGGCGTTTCCAAGTGATCTGAAGAAAAATAGAAGAAAATTATCGTTAAAAATACATTGAATGTTTCTAGATATTCGTTTCACCGCAAAAGTGATGTTGAGGGTATCATATAAATCAACACAAATCAACATGCATTTGGATTTCAGGGGCCCTTTAAAAACAAATCTCAGTCCCACATCGCATGGAGCGAGTGACCTGCGTACAATAAAAATCTATGATAAAATGATGTGAAACATATAATTTGTTCACTGTAAATTGATTTGAATGCACAGTGGGTGCATACATGTTTCTTAACTTATGTGCTCATGCAATTACGATGATTTTTGTATATATATATATATATATATATATATATATATATATATATATATATATTGATTTGATTTATTGGTTCCTGCATTATATCATTGCTTATGCAGATACATACATATATATCATATACATTGTTGGTACCATATATATAAATGGATATACATAAACATTAAGTGCTAACAATGTAAGTTTCTTCATTACCTTTAGAATGTACAGCAATACAGTTTCTTCATTGCCTTTGCAATGTACAACAGAACATATCATATATGTATATATACACTATGTATTATATATATATTATATATACATATATCATGCAATGGGGTCCTAATGAAGAACTGTTGTGCTTGGTGGATTACCCATTTAGATAGGCTGAAAAGTTAAATTGATAAATGAGTGGATGACTGATCAAGTATTTCAGAATTATGTAAGACAAAGAATGAATGAATGTCTTTACACATTTCTCTTTTATTTCCGATCGTTTCCTACTCTTTACTGTGCCAATTGCCATTCCACCCCTAATATTTGTAGAAAAATCAATTACAAAAGCTATTGGCAAAACCAAATTTGACCTTCTTCTCGAACAATCAACTCAGTGCTTGATATTAATTTTGTCTTCTGTCTTTTCATTGGTCTGGACGCCACTCAAAGGCTACCCATTTGCGAGGGGACCACGTTGACATTAGCATGCTTCGCAGGAACGTTGATGACGGCCACCCCACAGACGATTTCTATTCGAGGGACCTAGGTAAGCAGAAAGACCACTTTAAAGGGTTGTTTTTAATACAACGGGACCTTGCGCCGCTATTTTTGTCAGGATCTCAGCTGCAAAAAAAAAAAAAAAAAAAAAATGTGGGAGGCATTAGGGTGATTAGGCTCCCACGGAGCTCTTCTAAATATGTTTGAAAGGCAACATACATAGGGGCTGCGAGAATATACTATGCATGCAATCCTCGCATTAAGAGTTTGATCTTGAGAAGTCATGCGAGAAGCTCGAATGATATTTATTTTGATATATTATAAGAAAAAAAGATGGGTAGAAGTAAAATTTTTAATAGGAACTTTAAGGGAGAGTATGAAAAATAAGCATGATTAAAGATAGTAATGAGGTGGGGCTTTTTTATGTAGAAGCTGGGATCTTATTCTCGAATATAGATGGTGGTGATCATCATAGTTTCACCACCAAAATTAATTTCTCCTACTCCATCTTTGCAAGTCGACCAAATGTACTCATGTTTTGACTTTCATCAAAGAAAAAAACAAACAACAACGAAGTTCTTCAGATGCACACCTTTATCGTACTGGGATCACTCAATAGTGAAGACTGTAAACTTATCGTTCTTAAAATGTCATTACGGCCCATACGATGAGTGACATAATGTCACAAACAAATACATAATGGATGGCCGCTTACATTGCCAGGGAGTTGGGAAGGCACACACACACACACACACACACACACACACTACTCCGTTTGCCAGTACGCATGTAGGTTTTTTATTTCCTTGGTTTCTCATCTGAACGGTCATCATGGCCATAGACAGAGAAGACACGACAAGTCGTGATTCTGCTCACTGTGAGACACGAAAGCAAACATTTTAACTTGATGAGTCGAGGCATAGTGTGACAATGGTAAGATCATCTGCATTTGAGCTGCCATCGTTCATCGAGATGTTTAGGAGTATGGTGTTGGCAGTTTACGCACACACTTGTCATATATAAATTGAAATACCGGCGGCTATAACGGGGATGCCCTTGCCACTCGAATCGTACCCTCGAAGATTCATGTATATTGACAAAACAAACCGTGCTATTGACAGGGTCCATTACAGCAGGCGAGGCGAGCTGCGAATCTGATACAACTTTCAAACTGCAAACAGACAAATTACGTGAGACGGATATCTTTTCTACAATACATAATATACATGCACACAAACACACACACACACACGCACACACACACATACACACACCATAAAATATTAATAGCATATCAATATATTATTTAACGACAAAACCTCTCATCTTTCTCCCACACATCAAATACGGTGAGCTATATGCCATTGTGATGACACTGCACTATGAAGAAACTAGACTATAGAACATGGATTATCTCACGATTCTGTTCGTAGGTTGTTCGCGAAAAGGAAAAATAAATTAAAATCATGCGCTCAGTACTCTGCATTTGAGTAAACATGATAAAATTCAACGATTAAAATTTCGACGTAAGCCCAATATCATGGAGAGTCAATAGGGGAAAAAACTATAGGGCCTATTTGTGAGGAGTCTATAGTGCCCGTATACTATCACATGTCTAAATCCCCCCTTTTAGGGAAATTCTTATGTTGGACCCGTTCTTGTATTTTACTATTTATTATTATTTTTTTTTCATGTTTATCTCTTTCCTTTTCTCCTTTTTTTTTTTTTTTTTTAAGAAAAGTGCCTTTTATATCGTCACGATCACACAAGTAATCAAAAGAGAGCGATATACCCGAAATAAATGAGAACGTTATACTACAGTAATTATAGTTATATAATGATAACAACACAAATAGAGGATGAGGTATTTACTTAGCACTGTCTTTATGACAAAGTCATTAACGTCGGTTACCGCACTATGCATCGGAACTTATTCCATTCCATACGGGAACCTGTGGCCTGTGTATTAAATCTATGGGCATTTCAGAATTCAGTATGGAATGTGTTAAACATGTGATGCAAGTGATAATGTTATCTTGATAAGAATTCTAGCTATGTAATTGGTTGTCACTGATTGCAGCGGTCCTCATGGCATCATTTTTTTTTTTTTTTAAAGCTAAGGGACTATTGAATTGCACTGACTCATTCTCTTCTGTGCGCACTTATACAAGCACACCCCAATAATTTCATGAAGTGATTGTCAGATTGTCATGAATCTTGGCATTCCTGTTAGCCAGGTGCCTCGAAACAAAACAAGAATAAGTATTAAATAAGTCAAAACACTATAAAAAAAACCACAACAAAACACAGGCTTTCCTATGTACTCTCTTAATTCAGTGCTTGATGGAAAATTGATTAAACAACTGCAGACGATAGAGTGATTACATAAACACAATAACAATAATATTATATCAACCTTACCTTACAGCTGTGCTGCCAAACTACAGATTCAAAAGGAAGATTACGTCTTTAGAGAATGCCACAGATTTGAATTCAACATAGCTGACTAAGACCACTTGCCAATTGGAAAAAAAAACAACAAACAAACAAACATGGAATATATGAGCATATCGTTTTTGCTCTATCATTTTTTATATACATCGTACACAGAAAGTGATATATATATATATATATATATATATATATATATAATTTATATATATATATTTGACTATTTATGTTTACATTATAATTGTTCAGCAGCAGATATGATGTTATTGTGTAAAAGATATAAATTACCGGTATTTTATTCTGATCTTCTTTCTACATGGGCAAAAACACATTATAAAAATATATTGCAGGTGACTGATATATCAAATGAAATTATTTGGAATAATACGAACATCAAGTATATGAATGAAGTTTTATTTAACAGATACTGGGTTGAAAAAGGTATCATTTATGTTAAACAGTTGATAGAAAATGAATCATGGAAAAATCATGAACAAATATATGAGACAATGAATTCGACTTGATTGTTTCAATATGAAAGAATTAAAAAGGCACTGCCACAGGTGTGGTTTGATTTTTTGTGCAAAAGGCAATGTACCAGAGATGTTTTGTTTGATAAAGAATTGTTCCAAATAAATACTGGGGATATAATTGAATTGATAGTTTTAAAGACAAAACAGTTGTATTCGTTACTGCTGGATGAAAAGAAATCCGAGCTAAGTGTAATATACTTTTGGACAAAAACATTATATATACCTCCAGAATTTGATTGGAAGGTGTTGTTTGATTTCAAGTTTGGAAAATTATTTAATAATAAAATAAAGCAATATAGTTTTAAGTTATTACATAGAATTTTACCATTTAAAGAAAATTTAGTGAAATGGAGAATTGTGTCTGATATGATTTGTAAGAAATGCAACGATGTTGAATCGATTTGGCATGTCTTGTTACATTGCCCAGATAAGAAGTTATATTGGGAAAAAATATCAAATTTTATATGCGCTTATTTTCATATTGATATCACTGTAAATGAACGAATGATATTAACAGGAATAGATGTAAGAGATAAATCTTTGATGTTGCTAAATTTGATATTAGTTTTTGCCCAATATACGATTTTTCGTTTGTATATACTTAGCAATTATACCGCAAAAGCAACGAATGTATATGCATTATTGACCAACTTCAGAACAGAGCTCAATATGAATTTAAAATTTTTAGTTAAAAAAAACTTACTTGATTTCACGAAAAGGCAACTTCATGAATTAGAGCAGAAGTTGAATCACATAAATGATATTTGATTAACTGTGGATGCGGAAATTAATATGTTGAGGTAATGTCACACTTATGAAGTATTTTGGATATATTTGAAGTATATAATTTCCAGAGGAATCGAAATTCATGTGATGATTATGATTTGACAATTTATTGTTCTATGTTCGTATATCTTGTTCTCTTCTGTGAACCTTTTTAGATATTTGAAATGAAATAAAGTCCCTCGAAGGAGGATAAAGAAAAAAAATATATATATATGTATATATCGAATAATTATAAAAGATAGAGCATAAAATGTTAGCAGATGTTCTTGAAGCAAAGGAAATATTTAGAGCAGCAATCTTTCATGAATAATTAAAAGATAGATAAATGATTCATCGAGCTAGTGCATGATTTTGTTTGCTTAATGATTCGACCTTCCCTGAAGAGACACGTCTGTCGGGTGAAATGGTCAGCCGATGAGAGATAATCATGTTTCGGTTTTTTTCGCCTTGCCACTCCCACGTGTCACTCCAAAGAATGTCAGGAGCGGAACTGGTAACTCATTACCAGGATATCTATGCAAAGCTAACACCTTGTCATAACGGCTCGAAAAGGTGAGAGGGAGGTTGATGAGAGGGACAGAAAGAGAGAAGAGGACAAAAAGGGGCAGAAGAGGATGGGTTCTGATCTACTTACGTGGGAATAATCTACTATACACGAAGTCATGAAAAAAAAAAGTCATGAATCAGATCTTATCTACTGACTTGAATATAAACGCACGTCATAGTAAGCCAAAGAGCCTTGAAATTAACGTCACAAACGCATCAAGTGAACAATGACGAAAGTCACATAACGGCTCGGCGCCATTTAAACCGTGACCGATTCGAGCTTGTGGACCAATCAGTCACGGTCCAATGCACCCGCAACACCTAGTCAGGGTGAACAATTTTCACTCAAGGACGTAAATGTACAAGGATTGGATCCCACTGTAAATAAGTCACTCATGAGAATGGAGAACTATAGATAGAACAGTTAAGGAGGAATGTATTATATCTTGAGTGTTATCATGTCGATTATCAGAAACTATATTTTTTATAAAGTACTCATCCTTTATGTCCTTCTTAATGCTATCTCAATTTAGACTATAAATATAGGTATACATATTTGACTATATTTATAGGTGTGACGGAGGAATGACTGCTCGCAGACGTTGCAGTATGTTCACTAAGGAGCCTTTTATTCTCTCGAGCTTTCGATCGAGTTACCGGTCTTTTTCAAGGGCTTGGGACGTAAACACAAAATCAGAAAAGCAACCAATTTGCATACATTTTGAACAGAATAAGGCAAAAACAAGCCAAAAAAAAAACAAAACAAACAATCAAACGGAATATATAGACAGCGACATGACATTCACACCAATTTGCATACATTTGAACAGAATAAGGCAAAAACAAGGCAAAAGAAAATCAAACGGAATATAGACAGCAACATGACATTCACTACAACGGAGCGGCAGTATTATCACATACACTGGCAGTGAAAATAATGGAACAGTAACAGCGGTAATGATTGCAATGAAATCATACGAAATACATAAACCAACATAGGTTAAAACACACTGGCTACCTTATACAACCGTACAATGTATAATACAGATATATATATATATATATATATATATATATATATATATATATATATATATATATACTGTATTATTCATTGTACGGTTGTATTGCTGATACGTTTCTGCTGTACATTGTGTAACTTCAGGCAATGAATATTTTGTTAACAACTGATGTTTATTAAGTATGGCTCCAACAATGTATGTATATATACATGTACATGTATGTTCATGTACAATGATAATACAGGAATCAAAAGAGATGAGAAAACATCAGGGAATGAAAGAAGAGAGAAATAAAAGAAAAAGGACAACAAAGAGCTAAGAACGGTGCTAATTAATGTACACACAAACAAGGAAAGATAATGATGAGTACAATACGCTATAATGAGACTTGCGAGAGAGAAAGTCGTAATCGTTAATATGATATTAGAAAAAGAGAGGAAAACGAAGTACCTGTAGTTAACACTTAGAAATGTAAAATGATACGAAGCCCACACAATGTTTCGTCTCCTTATGAATTATTATGATTTTTTTTTTCATTGCGAGATGCTTCTAAGAAAAAAAAAAAAGGTGATGAATTTTCTATGAAATTATTGACAGTTTTTAACTTATGTTACCTGAATTTCAGCTATAATTTTTGGCTAAAAGTGAACAATTTATGGTAATCTGTAGTCAATCCATGGACTTCAAGTAGCTGTCATCGACGGAAGTAATGCAGGGTATGATGTTAAAAATGCATTATAATGTTCACACCAACTGGTATGCATGCTTACGTGTTATCATACTTGAAGGAAGGCTTCTAATTGGAAGATTTACTGCGCTAATGGGAATATGGTGATTTGTCTATCAATTTGTAGCGTGGTAGCGGCGCCAACTTCTTTGAAGTGACATAGAATAATTTTATAAACATTGAAAAAATCAAGAAAATGGACTGGTAAGTTGGTATCTTACAAAAATGGACGTAATACATCAGATTAGTTTCACATGTTCCGATACAAAAGGACATAGATCACATTAGCAAGGTCCGTCTAATTTGAATCATTTAATTTCAGATTCGTTTTGCGTTCATCAGACATAACGTATAGTGAGTCTCTTTCATTTTAATGTAATGATTCAAGTAAAATCGGTTTTCTACAAGAAAAATTATATAGATTATCTTTGGCCGATAGATATAATACTTTAATGATAACGCCCACACTGGAAAAAATAGTAATTTCATTTTATTACAGGGAGATGACATCATTCATTTCAACTAATTATTGTCACATGAAGTCAGCAATATTTCTGTTTTGTGAATGTCCATTGCGCTGATTGATTTATTGCGCTGATTCATTCGATAACATCTATAGCGAGGGCCGTCTTATCCCATCCTGTCAAGTTTATCAACTCCATGACGGTTAGATGTAAGGGCAGTAGTAAAATATCTCAAAATTAATATTTCAAAAACAAAGCATCGGTGATTTTGAAAACATTTTTGACCCATTTTTTCTTCTGTTGAAATAAAATCAGCAACGTAGCAACGAACACGATGTTAGTGTTCACTTCGTCATGCTGAGTCACTAGATTTGTCATTAAATATGGTTAAGAACAAATAAAACGAATGTTCCGTGAACTAGTTCTCAACGATTTCAATGTACGAAGTAGAAACGGGCACCGTACTAATAGCCACAGAATTGATAACGACTTGATATCTGGTTGATAATGATAACAAAGGGGGCAGGGGTACTTTCCAATGTTATTGACCAAAAATGCAAGTAATATGTTTGTAGGAGAAATCAAGATTGGAGGTGATGGTATATACAATATTACAGTAATGATGTAATTGCTATAAACTGGACCCCCGTCAGCTCCTTGTTTTGCTGCATGTAATGAAAAATGATTAATGTTTCGTAAGTTTTACTTTAGTCTGTGTCTAACTCTAAGACGGAGTGAAGTTCTTAACTGAGATAAGATTAACATACTAACGTACTCGAAAAATCGTATCCCCAGCGTGTAGGGTCGACATGGTTGGGTTGGAGGGTACCTACTACTACACGGCAAGGCCAGAGAACGCTGGAACGGTGTGCGCCACGTACCTTCTCGCCGAGTCAAACGACTTGGTCGAGATCGAGTTCACCGAATTCGATGTCGACTGCAGCGATCCTGAGAACGAAGTACAGGTAGGAATCGTTCAAGGCATGAATGAAATAATATCAAACTTATGTATCGAAATGACATTCCGGTTTTGTTTTCTTTGTGCTTTAATTTCTTTGTATGAAGATATATTCATTATGACATCATGTGTCGCTTGTGAATTTCTTTAAGGACATGTATGAATGAATTCGATTGAGAGTTAAACAAAGCAAACCAAGAAATACCTGACTTCACTTGGCTTACAGTTCTTTGATGGTTGGACCATGGGATACGGGTCATTCCCGGGAGTGGATGACCATCCCTTGACCATCGCAGAGCGGGTGGTCAATGTGTGCAGCCAGAGAAGCCGCGTGTTCCGGTCTCATCAGAACGGGGCTATGATCACCTTCAAGCTGACCGATGCTGCAGCGAGCTTCGCATTCACTTTCAGGCCAATACACAACCCGGAGCGTGAGTACATGCCATTCTTTATAAATTCCTGTGGTGTTGTTGTGATTTGATTTACTTACAACCTAATATCTAATCCTTTGTCACAAAATGTGAGTGAATAATACATGTAGATATTGATGTTTATACGTTTCGCCAGCTTAACCTCTCAATCTAGTGGTTACAGAAAAGAGTAAATGTTTCACGCGTCAACCAAACTTACTGTTAACGGTCGCAATATAATCTCTGAGAGTACAATGTACACAACATATCTATCTTTATCTTTTTTTATTTTAAAACGAGTATTTGTGGTCATCTCCTAGCTTTGGTTAAATCTTCCTATACGTAACCAAACCAGGGGCACTTATGATCTCATTATCTCTTAAAAGTTTCCCCCCAAAGCATTACATTTTAATCGAATTATGTAGCAGGTGGAACATAGCATTGCAAATTATCCTACACTAGTCTGTGTATTCAGCTGCTGTAGTAAACCATTATCTGTTTGAAATTCAATAGTGTCTGGAAAATTTAGATCTTGTCTCCTTTAAACGCCATCGGACTCACAGAATTGACACAGAGTATAGATCAGTGATCGAAACAAATTATGAAATTTTACCACAAGGGCCACGTATGCCAAGGCGCTATCGGATTTATAGACACCAATATCGTTTACTTCTCCCTAAATACACCCGTAAGAATTAACAAACGGTAGGACTTTAATTGCAGGCCAAAACTACATAAAGATCATGAAACAACATAAACCATTAAACAGCTCGAGTCAGGAACGTTTTCATTAGGTAGCATAAGTAAGAAAAAAATGAAAGCTAAAGCAAAAGTTGAAATCAAATTTTAATCATACTGTCATTCTATTCCTTAGTGTTTGCTGGAAGGATCCTACCTTAAAGGAGGTAGCCCATTTCTTGGAGCATTTCCAGTGGTCACACAGAAACACAGACACACAAATAACAATTCTTTACCTTCTAAACTACAGTTGAAATCGATGGCCCTATCAAAGAAGAAAAATTAAAGATACAATCGCCCCTATCTCCCATCTCCCCTCCCCCCTCCCCTTGCCGTAATCAAATCAGCCGGACGGCTGCAAACAATCACCACGTCACGTCGTTGCTATGACATCTCAACCATCCTCGTCAAAGGTTGGGAGGAGAAAAGAAGTAAATGCAAGCAGTGCCCCAAGAATGAAGATGAAAGACAAGAGTGCATCTTGTATTCCCTATCATCTCCACCATCCCCCCCCCCCCCGTATATCTCATCTTCAATCAGTGTTATTGGAAAATCAGGTATTTTAGAAGTGTGGTGTCCTAACAATAACAACTGTACTGCCATGATGCTGGACGGGTTAACCCAAGAGTAATGATCATTTGACGGTGAGATCGTTCTTTTTTTTTTTTCTAAGTAGGGAAAAATGGGAAAACTAATTGAGATGTGCTATACAAAATTATATCTAAAACCAAGTATCAACCAATGAACGTTTCTTTCTCTGGAGTGCATGATCATAATGCAAGACTCAACTACAGCTTTTTTCTTTGGTGGCCGGACATGAGTTCTGGTGAACAGAAAAAAAAAAGAAAATCATAAGAAATAACATGACATAGTAAGACGTTGCAATGATACAATAAAATATGGCCATAATGGGACTCTTGACAGATTGTATAAAGTGATTCAAACACCAAGTGCTGCATATGTGGCTAAGAGGTAAGAAAGACAAACATTTAAATATGAAATGATAAAATAAAACATTTAAGTGATTATAAACCATGATGGCAATGTGAAAAGTGGCAAATGTGATAAAGGGCTTCAAATACCACGCCATACTGTGACTTCGTACAATAAGTCTAACATAAATTATTATCTAATATTGTAAGGAAGGCATAAACGCGATTTTCCATGACTTCTTTTATTCACAAGTTTAACATGATTTGACATAAAGATATACCTTTAAAGGTATTATCTGATAGATAAGTCTTTGAGAAAAGATACTGTTTGGTAGCCCAAGTGGTTTTTAGTGGTTTTCAAGTGATCACCCATGGCCAATCGGGAACCAAGATCATCAAAATTCATCTACTGGTGGCTTGACAATAAATTTTTAGGCACGAAAAAAAGAAGAGAAAAGCATACAGCGTGAAGTCATTCGATTAAACATCAAAATACATGTAGGACCTAATAGGTTAAAGCCACGAAAATTGGTGAAAATTAACAGGTATTAAAAAGTGCCTCAAATACCCCGTACTGTAATACTGAGAAGTAAGACAGTATAAATTAAATGAAATGATTTAGTAAAACATCAAAATAATCATGAATCATGATAATTATGTGAAAATTGGCAAGTATGATAGAGGGCTTCAAATACATGTGACTATACAGTTTACTTAATCTAACATCACTATATTCATGCAATATTGCAAAAGGGCTTACACATTTTTCAATGACACCACAATGATGTCCATGATTTTAACATACGGGTAAAACTCGTTCTGTAATGAAATTTAGCAATGAGAAAAAATAATTTGGCCGAATTTGGCCAATATAATGGAAAATAGCCTGAGTTTGGCCGATGAGGACTAGCAGCGATCTGGCAACCGTGGTCACAGCAGCCAGCTGAAATGAAATGAAGTAATCAAGCACTGAGTCGCGAGTCATTCTTCCCCTTTTCCGGATAAGAAAAACACACAAAACATTGTAAACACACACAAATATTAGGTGCCCCGACCACCAAAACATATGATTTCAAAGAAAGTTGTGGTCTATCGCTAATCTCGTGCCTTGATTATGTATCATTTCTTTGTAAACGCTCCAATGATTTACGTCATCCACAAATAACATTAAGTATGTTCCACAGATGGAAGTATTGTTGGTACAGCAAATCTGATTCGTGATATTTCTTTATTTCATTAGAGTGCGTACATGAGTATGATTCTCAATCGTGATAATTGTGTATGTAGAGTCGGTGCATGCAATAAATATGCAGAATGCTTGTGTTCATGTGTGATTACGCCGTGGTGTAGATCGTTGTAAACAATGTCCATGGCAGATCAGGACGTACGCCAATTGATGGTAAGCAGTGGTGAGCGGCGCGCTGGAGCGTTATGATCGCCAGTTCGGGTGACGGCCAGGCTGAATTTGGAAACGATGACAAAGTACGGCAAACAAGAAGTTCAACAGATTCAGCGAAGTATGAAATTGCTGCAAATTCACTGTCTTTGTCACAAAAAAAAAAAGCGCAAAAGGAGTCCGTGCCCACCGGGAATATCGAGTCACTGCCCGGGTGATTTGATAAGAAGTTGCCGATTTTGTTGCTGCATGTTTCGTTAGCCAATTAGTCTTAGCCAAAGCGGATGTACGTGCGCAAAAAGGATTGTTTCCCAAGAAGTGTTTATGACAGGACACACGCTCTAGCTATATGGTAACAGTTTGACATCGATTGATTTCTAGACTCTGCTATCTTCATATCTACCGCAGACGTATGGTTTTGCAGTCTTATAGTTACCAAACTGTAAAGTGCTCCCTGACAAGACAGGCGTCTTTTGTGATAGCATGAAATTCAAAAAGGAAAGAAGTATTATGTCACATACGTGTTTGCCAAACACACAGGAGCATTTTAAATGGAAGGTTTTCATGTCATTTGTGGATGAAAAACATGTTAGATAATATGGAAATAGACAGATGTTCACAGAAGATTAAAATATCTTTCAGTCACCTACAGCAAAATAAAATTTATTTGATTCCAATATTTCCTGATTGATTCCAATATTTCGTGATTAAACAAAAATTCAGCTCTGTTGAAAAAATCGATTTGTATACGTTTATTTTCAATATTCATGCCCTTTATCATCAGGAATTAACATTAATTCAGCATTGCTGGTGTATATTACATCGGTATACCAAGTGCTGCTATTGCGGTAGGAATTGTTGATTTTTACGGAAAGATACATGGTATTTAACACAATACAAGAAAAAAAAGCAGGCATACGTAGGCCTACAACCTGCTCATTTTCTCTCAGTCACCTCGAGTGAAGTGATAATACCGGCAACGCACCAAAATATAAATGCAAGGAAAACGTTAGTCACACACACACACACACACACACACACAGGACCCATAAAAACCTAATCGTGGGTCTTTCGTAAAACAATGTCTTACAAATTGTGGAAATCTGTGAAAATTGCTGCCTATCATTGGCTTGCAAAATTTGTGGGGCACTGACGTAATGTCTGGTTATTGAAAACTTGAAAGAACTGGGAATTTAGGAACCGAAAATAAATAGTCAGTATGAAAACAGCAAGGAAGTTTTTCATTTTTCATTTTCCCCCTTTTTTTTGTAAAGTTCAATGATAATATCTATCATCCTTAGACACAATGCCTTTAGCAAACCTAGCCTAATCTTTCATCGGATGTTCGGGTAATTATTTTCATGTTAATAACTGTGAGCAAAAACTGCTTTGCACGCGGGAAAAAAGTCCACAATTGTAAAATGTACTAAAATAATATAAATTGCTGCACAGTATCCTTCAGACTAATTAATGATATCCCAAAACCATACACCAAAGACATACATGCAAAGATACACATGGTTTAATTGGAGTATGATGGAGAAACAGCAATGTTTCCATGTAATGGTCATGGAATCAGAATGAATTTGGATTTCCATGAGTAAAGAAGATACTAATTAAGGTTAAAATAGTTTCAGAAATCTTTCAAAAAGCACAAACAGGAAATAATGGTAAGATATGAAGCAATAAACAGATAGATTATATAGATAAAAGTAACACATTGGTATAAAGAAGCATAAACACCGTATGGATGACATTTTTGAAAAACAAAACCAAATAGTGGAAAATCTGATTACCCAATGTTAAATTTTCCACATGGTTTGTGAAGCTTGTCACATTCTGCCTTCCTTGAAGTGTCTTTGAAGTGTTTGACAGACAACTGTCTTCCCCGTGAGTGGTCATGTATGTATTTTGTGTGCCTTGGAGGATGCTCCTGGGGGATATTTATTTTCAGCTGGTTCCCTTAGCGCTTCGATCGCATGCATCGACAAATATTTCAAATGGTCGTGACTTCACCAGTGTAGAAATGCGGTCAGACAACGCCCACAGTCATCACACGAGGCTGCGAGGGGTACTATCCTACGTGCTTACCGACCTATAATCACTTAATGTGTGCGTGCGTGTGCGTGTGTGTGTGTGCGTGCGTTTGTATATGCAGGTGCTTGTTTCCGTCACACAGTAATTTTTTTTTTTTTACAGACAAAGACATAAGACATGACACTACGTCATCATGAAGAAGGGGGTATGCATAAAGATAGATACACAAACATCAGGAACCTGCTTACATAACTCTAGTTTCATAGACCTTGGTCAACTTTTGATACGCTGTTTTTTGTTTCTCTATCACCATGAGATGTGACATATGACTCCTATACGTTGACTATTCTTCCTCTGTGGGTCGTGGGCTAAGGCTAATGGTGGGATATTACGTCAGTCCATATATTGATGTATCAGATGATGAAAAATCAAATGAGAAAATCAAGATAAATTCTGTAGAGGCAGCAAATATTTTGAAGAGAACCATTATCAGTGTAATAAATGGTATTTCAGTACCAGCCTTTGAGGACTTATGGATAATTATCTTTTGTACTCTCATGATTAAGATATTTACGTTATTTTCATGTATTTCTATTATATTTCCCAAATTTTATTTCTATTCCATATCTCCCATTCCTTCGTGGTATCATGAATCAGTTATTTATCTTTTTTTTTGATTTGTTAATTGATTTATATGACTTTAATTCTTTCAGATGTTATGATAATCAAGGGGTCAGAGAAAATCATAACTGTGAGTCCATGCCTTATTCATGAACAAGATAAGTTCAAGAAAATATCAATGTGCTCATTTTGCGCAACCATCACAACTCTTAGCAAGAATATGACATTACAGTAATGGATAAACATGTGGTGCTTTTATGACTCAACATTTTTGACAGTTTCTGAATGAAAACGATGCGGAATGATTTTAATTTATACCCAGAAGCAATAAACTGAAGTTGACGTAAAACAAGTAAGGGACATTCTATTCCAGTCATAACAGTGTGCAAAGAGGAAAAAAGAGGAAGATTAAGGCTGCTTTCGTTTAATTCGCTGGAGACAGTGTGTGGGTGTTGGTAACTTAGCTAATTTCCCCTGACAAACTGACAGTAAGACGATATTGCTCATTCCGATGCACACCATCAGATATCTCAGTGGAAAGGTTCAAAGTTTCTCTTCTTTCCTCTTTCAGCTGTTCAGAGGTGCAATATAACAAAGAAAACTCAATTTGTAAAATTGCATGATGAGAAGTGATGACGTCAAGAGCTCAAGCAAACATGACAGATGTCACCTTACCTCTGCAAGAAATAAACGTAAATAAAGAGAAAAGAACAAAGTAATGAAAGAGTGAAAAAAAAAAAACACACACACACAACGCCGCGAGGTATTTTTAAACTGTTTTTCCTT
The DNA here is from genome assembly GCF_964275005.1 of Diadema setosum. Taxonomy (NCBI): domain Eukaryota; kingdom Metazoa; phylum Echinodermata; class Echinoidea; order Diadematoida; family Diadematidae; genus Diadema; species Diadema setosum. The sequence continues at coordinate 36,993,705 of NC_092698.1, forward strand.
TCTGCCCAGATCGTTCCGTGCAAGAGAGTCACTAACGTATAACACCAGTCCCTATGCAAGGAAAACAAACTGAAGTCTATAGATCGATTTCAAAGACACAAATGAATCAAATGTCTCATAATTTGAGGTGAAAATTACTCGTCGTTGTGCGAGTGACCCCGGCAATACAATTTGGATGAGTTGGTGAACAATTGCCTTCCAGGCTTAGAAGATCAAATTAATACAGAGAGCCTAACTTGATCTTAGTTCTACTGGTTTTGACAAAGGATGTGGCTGCTCCCTCCAACTCCGGCAGATGTAGAAGGAAACGCTGTCATAATTTTCAAACGCCATTTGGAAAAGTGAAGCATCTATTCTGTCTTTGTCAGTAAGTTAAAGCCACTGGGATCGGATCCTCCTATAGGATTGCTTCCACCCGGAGCAAACTGGCGTAGACTTAAGGATTTCGTCAGGTGTTTCGGAGAGCTGTCTTTTTTAATGGGAACTCGATACTTTGTTATGATCAGCTTCATTTCATGAAAAGAATGCTGGTTGGAAAACGTGTTGAATGGAGTGCAGATCCTCGCTGGAATTAATTGGCGTCAAGAAACGCCTGACCGCCAAAAACTAGTTCTCTAGAACAGACGACGTGTTTCTGGGTTTCCGTGTGTCTTCCGGTCTGATGAAGCAGAGACGAAATAGCAGATCGCCACAATTATATTTTTTACTTTAAACAAAGGAAGAAAACTCGCAAAATGCCAATAATTTTTATTGTTCTTTCTGATCACTATTTCGCTGTAATTAATAAATCAATAAAATAACAATTCTATAGACTATTTGTTAAACGATGGAAGAGTATCAAAGAAAATTTAAGATAAAGAACCACAGTTCCATATTCCTTCTAGTTTACTTATCAATTCACTAAGAAGTCGAAAACGCCAAAATGCCAGTGCTTTTGTTTTTCAGTCAACTTTGACCAGCTATGTTTTAGATAATGAAACATTATCATTTTTCTTATTACATTTACATAGAAAACACAATTCAGTTGTCTTCCGTTCTCGTCTCTGCTACACACTCGTCCTTTATTCTATAGAGAATTGTATGTAAAAGAAATGTGTTAGTGATCAACCTTGATTGCACATCACGAGCTAGATATCCACGAGTCAACCTGCCCACGAGTCATATATCCCATGAGTAATAAAGATCACGAGTCATACAGCCAACGAGCTATTGTACAAGTTCGACATCAAGTTAACTAAGCCCACGAGCTATACGGTCCACGAGCCAGACACAGGCAATCAAGACCCTAGTGTCAAGCTAGTTGTCTGTATGACTCGTGAGTGTATGACTCATGAACCTTCTTTCATTGCCTAGCTCGTGGACAGTATGAATCGTGGATGCCTAACTCGTGGGATGACCCAAATTATCCTGCCTTTCCCAATGATCACACAGACTGAATATTCCAATGTTCACTAATATTGTTTATGCCCTCTTCAGTGCGTTCGTCCTTCACGCTATAGCGAATCAAATTAGGCAAAATGTCTTATATTCGACTGAAAGCGTTGATTTGTGTACTGTAAAATGGCTTGCACATCCCCAAACGAGGGGAATTGCACTCAAAATAAATCTCCTTACTACTGTATTTGAAGAAATGTAAAGAATCATTGAAACGGGGAACGAAGAAATACAGAGCGACAAAAATTTACATTTAAGATTCTTTGCACGGAGGAAAGGGAAAGACAGATTCTAGACATGAAAGTGTCGAGCGGGTTAATCGTCAGGCAGTAGTCAGCTGACCAGATGTCGCCTCGCGGCAAGAGAAGGAGAGCCGAGGCGTACATCTCCGGTGGCCATGCCTTGCCTGTCGCCCTTTTACCAGCCGGCAGCGACATGATCGGCCCTGATATACAAGTACCTCTGTCATTCCAAGTCTTGAAAACGATCTTATCTGGAAAAGAAAAAAGTAGGGAAAAAGTGGGTAGGGTCACACGAATCCACGGATGAGCTTATATGGCTATACCTTGAATGAATAATCAAGTACACAGCCTTTAAATCGATGATGTTTTTATTCTTATGTGGCGCTCCATTCAGGGGTGAGTGATAAGCTGTCCCATAGGCGATATTTCGTAACTATAATGTCGCAGTGCAAACATTAAGTCATTTTTGGCTGGCGGGTTATGGGGCATGTCGTACATCATGTTGACATATCAGTCAAGATAAATTCATGCTTGTCCTGCTTAACTTGACAACCCCAGAGTCGATGGGGTACCGATCGCCGTAGTAACTTGATTGATTAACAATACTTCCTCAGGCTACTGGGGAAAAACACGGTCATCTTTAGCCTATGACGTTCATAGCGTTTCAGGAGTTCTTTAACACTGACAAGTGCAAAGTGATAATGGGTTAGTATTCCAGCAATTGCGGAAATGACAACCGCCAAAAAAGGGGCGCAATGACTAAGTTATGAATAATTCAACGATTAAAGTTATGATGGATCCACATGATGAATGATTTCTTTGCGTTAATATTTTGTTATTTCTTCTGTTTGACACGAATATTCGTATATCACAACAATGTCACAATGTTTTACATTCGACCATAAATAGACACCGGTCTATGGACACTGATGGAAGACACCTGAACGTGTATTGGTAAAAGACAGCAATATTTGCATCTTTGCAACTGATTGACAAATTGCCCAACATCGACGTAAACAAGCACTGAATTGATCAGTGTTTTAGTAGTAGCCATGATAAAAAAAATCATGGGCCCATTTTTATCATGGCTACTACTAAAACACTGATCAATTCAGTGCTTGTTTACGTCGGTGTTGGGCAATTTGTCAATCAGTTCTAATGAAAACATCTTGACGGAAGAATTTCACTAATTTGGATAATATTCGCATCTGTTGTCTCTCCAAAGAGGACAGCTCTGGTTTCTTCTGTGGACAATAGTTCCAAATATTTCTATTGAGTCAATCTAGGCAATTAGGCTAGCAAAATCCAAAACTCACTTAACCAGCACTTCCGCTCATTTTTCTTCATACCACAGCGTGCAACGTTATTGCTCCCGAACCAAGCGGTGCTCACACACTCCGTAACTATGGCAACGAGAGAAATTGCTCTTTCTCCATCATCTATCCGGTGACTATCCACATCTGGGAGATGGCAGTGGGAGGCTATGACAATGGTGACGCCAGACTCCGGGTAAGAGACAGCTCACTGCGGTCATTTGCTTACCGTATTTCCCTATGATTTCATAGATTACGTATACCAATTTGTTAATGATGTGGATGTAGATATAGTCATCTATCTGTTCATGTAATTGTCATAAGGCATGGCGAGTTCCGTTCGTAACCACTCTAACCATAATGTATGCAAGCCCCGGCAGAAAATACAAAATACAATGTAAGCTGACTTTTTGTGATATAGACGATCGAAATCTATCATGTTGTATAAACAAAGTAGCGGAAGAAAGAAAAAAATAAAAATGACATGTTATTATTTTGTATGAAATCGGTGAAGTAGCTATTGAATAAAGGTAACGAAATACTTGGAGACGTTTGTCACAAATTTTCATTGTACATGTGATGAAGCAAAATGTGGTTTAAATAGTGTGATTGTATGATGACGACAGAGTGTAATATCTGTATGGTGTTTATTATTTTGCAGCAATTCAATTTACATTATGCATTTCCATTTTCAGGTATAAATATGACGCAATTAGAACATATTACAATTTATAAGTGGTAATGAATAATGTGCTACCTAGTAGATACATTTTGAAGGTACACGACGTTAAACGTGGCATAATAATTCGGAAAACGAAACAGAAATGAAAGATTCAATGCAATTAACCAGATCTGACTAATTTCATGGTAGAAACCTACTGAAGAGCTTCTGAAGACCCGATAAGCTCGTATAGACTATAGGTTCCTCGGAAGAAAGATAAAAATAGAGATAAAATGCAACATCCAAAGTTCGAAAGTATCTATAGGCAAAAGAAACAAACAAATGCACATAAGAATACATCACAGACAGTACAGTGGACATATACATTATTCAAGTAAATTTTGATTCATGCAAACAGATTTTAAAGCAACCCTTCCCCCCCCCCCCCCATCACCACCAACACCATCACCACCACCACACCCTGCCCGCCTGCGTGCGTATTATGCTCATTTACTGTCTCTTAACTTATAGATGTATAAAATGAGTTTTATGCATCTATAAGTTAAGAAGACGGTAAATGAACATAATTTATGCACATAGGCGGTGGTGTGGTGATGGTGGTATATTGGTGGTTGGGGTAGGATGGTTGTTTTTTAAATCTCTTTGCATGAATGAAAATTTAGTTGAATAATGCATAAAACTCATTTTATGCCCATAATTGCGGGGTGGGAAGTACGGCAGAGAAAAGAAGACATTGACTATAGACCAACACGAAAGTACTTCACTCGTGCATTGTGTCTGTTCGAAATACCTGGAGATACATACAGCTGTGTATGGGAAAGTGTTTTTTTTTTTTTTCATTGAGCTAACACGAAGAGCAAATCGATAATTCTGAAGTATGCAATTCTAACCGTGCAAGACAACGGAAGAGGGCGAAAAATGGACAATAAACTATAAGACCCACTGAAAAGCCATGACTATAATGCTCCAATGGTAGCAATGGTTTTAGTCAACGCAGTCGAGATCAAGACATACAGTAACAAGGAACCACAAGACACTACCGTCATTCAGTGCAGTTATATCTCTTGCTGTATATAATACAGTAAAGTTAACATTATAGTGTACGTTAGAATGTTAAGAAATATCTTGAGATTGTTTGAACGAGGACTCGGAAAAATTAAGAAAGAATATTGGGCCATTATGAATAGGCATATCTTTAAATATTCGTAATCTCGTTTTGCAGAGGTGGTACAATTTCAATTGTCCAGTAGAATGTGTTTGTGTTTTGATCGTAGTTTTTGATAAGCTTTCTATCACTAGTGGTTGATCAATTCTGTTCAATCTGTGCGTTGAAAGAATAGTTGTGAAAAATAAGTAGCTGAAACATTTAATCGACCGTTTGCTGTTTTTCTTAAGATACAGGAGTTCGGATTGCCACATAAATATTCGATTCCTATTCCTTATGAGATTGTTCATCACTGAAAGTATTCCTTATGAGATTGCAAAGCGTAGTGTGAACCTCAAGCAAATACTTTTTCCCGAGGTCGATGGATTCGCAGGATATTTTCCTCAGCTCCAAATAAAGAGGTATCGCTCTTGATAGTGTGTAAGAGGATTGGCTGTCGAGCAGAATTCAGATGGGCCATGACGTCAATAACGGATCTGAGATGACGTATTTTGCGTTTACTTATTTACTAATCTAATCATTGACACATTCAGAGGGTGCTGGAATCGCACGATACATCACTGCTCATAGGTCCCTAGGAAAGAAAACATTAAAGGCCTCTTAAAAAGAAACAAGACGAAAACGAGAAAACTGCAGCCCCTGACGGATCTTCATGTAGATATAAAATGATGCCAGTGGAGGAAACTTATGTAAGACTTTTACTGAATATTGCTGTCAGGCAAAAGGAGAAAGACGTGGCTGATGCATATACTGCATAAATCTGAAAATTGAACAGTGAAGAAGCAAAGTGATAAATCTAACAATGGCAATTTCAGTCAGATTTTTTTTTTTTTTTTCGTGAACGAACTGTAGGGATGAAATACGTTCAGTGATAATCGAACACTGGCGATAAGAAAGAAGCCCATGAATTAACATAAAAGCAGGTGTTTCCAATAGCTTGTAAATCGTGTACCATTCAAGCAAAACCAAAGGGACGAAACGCAACTATTATCCACTTAAATAGAATAGAAAAAAAGAAGACCACTTTAAGTCGTCCGCATGCTATGATCGATTTCATTATTTTTTTACGTCATGAATGTGGTTTCAATATATCAAATCTGATTAATATGTCATGATTCACAATCTTGTATAGTATGGGAGTATCTATCTATCTCGGTCTAAGATATTTCCCCCCTCGTCGTAGATCATACCTCCTCTTTTATTTCCGGCACTGGCATCGTAATGTCAGTATGTCTATGGTGGAATAAATGGCAAATCTTGATATTTTATGCTCACATTCGATCTTCATTGTTTGGAGTACAGTCTATACGAAATGCAAAGAGGAAATCTAATCCATCTATGTCCCTTTTATACCCTTAGGCATTTGTTCCATACAGGATGTACCTGATACTTTATCATATCTGTTTGTGACCTTCTTATTTGCATCTTCTTCATCTTCCACTCCACTCTTTGTTCTATATTCTCTCCTGTTTACTTACACTTGTATCTACCCAAACACTGATATTCCAACCTCGTGTCCGTGTATTTATTATGATAGTGCCACATGGGTCTGGACTACGTTGAACTCCTGGAGGGAAACTCTCTGGATATGAGCGCCATGATAACAGAAGGAAGTATCTGTGGTCACGTGGGTAGCATCGTCAGACAAAATGGCGACGGAGATTCGCTGAACAGGAACAATCACATTGTACCCGGGGAATCTTCCTGCCAGTCAGGTGTGTGTGGGTTAGCTCACTTCATAGGTTGTATGTGTGTGTGTGTCTGTCTGTCTGTCTATGTGAGAAATAAATAAAATCTGCGAGCGAACAAACAACTCGTTAGTGTCGATGTACATCGTTTGTTGTTTCTTTGTATGTTTTGTCTTTTTCATGATATTTATCATTTTCAGGCTAATGTCTGCCATCAGATAGAGTCCCTGTTACCAAGAAAAGGCACATCGCTTTTGAGGGTTCTGACAGTTAACGTAAAATATAACGAGTACTAGTAGTTGAGAGAGATTTGTTACTGATATCTAACTCTTAGTGAGATACCATCACGCTAGAAGCCCTGGGTTTTCCTTGACTGTGTTGAATAATTAGAATGCAGTTCAGACAGAACAGATTAAATCCACAAACACGAAAGCACCCCCTAGGTGAAGGAAACCATCATCAAGTGTTGTTTTGCGTCTCGTAGCTTTGGGCAATCAAAATGTCTGTGGGCGTTTAAGCGTCTATAACAACTCGAGCATACAACTTCGTGGAAACAGTAAAGACAAGAATCACACTGGCATGCTATAAATGACCAGAAAAAAAAAAGACGCACGCAACATCGCACAAGGAACAATAATAATTCCATATGTATGATTAGGAGGATCGAAGCCTGCAAATGTAATATGCACAAGCATGACAAGGTCAATGACCAAATATAAAGATGCACGCAACATCTTGCAATTAGAAACAAACATAATTCCACAAGGTGATGAGAAAGCCTGCGAATATAATATGATTTCTTTCACCAAGCTGTGCTAATTTGAAAACAGATTCTCTTCATTTAAACAAGGATGCTTATTATAGCTAATTATAGCTTATTATAGCATGGTATTTTCATTATCTTGCTTCAGGTTTTATAACATAAAAGAGCAAAAAGAAGCTAACATGGCAAAAGAAATGAGCAAGAGAATGAATAATGACGATAACATCATGGTAATTGCAATTATACTGACAGCACAAGAGCAACGATGAAGAATTAACATGCGACTGTTGATGAAGCTAGGAGGAGAGAGAGCGTTTCGTGTTGTTAACCTCATTTTCATTTAGTGTTCCTATACAAAGTTTAATTTCCCGTTCTTTCTTGCTCGCTGCCCCCCCCCCTCTTTCTCAATCTCTTTCTCTCTTCAGATGCGTTCAGCATTCCTCTCATGTGCCACAATTCCGTCATCCGTCTAGTCTCCAGCAGCCAATATGTGAACGAGGTTAGCTTCCGCTTCAACAGGCTGAACATCGCTAGGAGTGAATGCCCCGAGACCGATGTTTGAGAGGACATCGCGCCAGTTTGACTTCTTTACCTCTAAACGCAATCAAAGATATATATAGGTGAGATGCCGAATACGAGCCAACAAGGGGTCAAGGGTCAATATTGACAAGTCAGTGAAGGTTCGCCATCTGTATAGTGTTGTACCAAAACAATGCGACATCTTTACCCATGCATAGACGCTGTTGCACATTTACTTTGGCAAACAATTAATGATACCTTCCTAATATCGCAGGTAGACATGGTAGATGAGCTTAGTGCTATGCCGATTGAAATTTCTGCATAGCAACTAAACAGAAGCTACATTTTACGATACGTTTGTATATGGTATAACTGATCTAAGATGAAGTTTATTTTGGTAACATATGCAAAATATGCAGTGTTGCACAACGTTAATAAGCATACATAATATAAGTTTTTTTTTTTTGGTACTCCAGACAAATGCAAACTCGACTATGATTGAGACAGAGTGATGACCATACTGCATAAGGAATTACACGAATTACTCGAACTTACCCAACGCGTATGAAACACTCATGAATTCATGTTTGATCAATAATTTTGCATAATATTTCCTCTGGTTTCAAAACGTATCCCGGGAAGCATAATGCAAACATATACCGCAGATCTATCAAGCTCAGTCATAATGTAGGATATCTTATTGCGATGCCCATGTTGTCTTTAACCCTTTTCGTGCCAGTTGGTGCAAATTTCACATGCATTCATATTGGCAGGATATTAATGAGGCACACAGAGGATTAAAAAGCTGTGATAATCAGAAAGGAGTCAATCGGTGTGTCATGTCAACATTGTTTGGGTATCAACAATAATTACTTATCATACTATGTAGTCGCAAAGTAATCATTACGCAACATAGGATCCCTTCTGTAGCAATATTTTCAATATCAGTTATATTGTTCATTAGATTTTTTTTTTTTCAAATTGACTCTTTCTTTGCAGACTAATGTTGCCCATGTTCGCAGGACCTCTGAAGAAAACCGTCGCAGCCTACTCGTTTTGGATTTCGCGCAAAGAACATACACTCGGAATCAGTCACACGCCTCGATGTTATTTTGACATTGATAGCAACGTCATAAAGGACACTAAAAATGTTTAACTTTGTGTCGATATTTAGTATCCAAATGAAAGCAGAGTTTGAGTGGCGCTATAAACTTGAAGCAGGCGACCTTAAATCTTGATTTAGAAACATTATACAGTGTACATAAGATCGTTTATGGTACTGAAGGGTATGCCTAGAATGTATGTAATGATAATTCTGGCATCTTGTAGTGTTGAGAGATGTAGTTATTTATAAACATGAGGAAATGACCAAGAACAAGAGTCGTTAAGTGTACGATTGCTTCATCTTTAATGTCGTGATGTCATGAATGACGTCAACATATTCTCAATTATTCTTACATAATACTGATCAACACAGTGTTCAAGTGTAACAACATGTCGCTCCACGTTCCCCTTGAACAAAGGCGTATGCACCATATTCTATTAAGCAGTGTTTTAAGCGTGGACGTTGTTCGTTGTATCAAACAATTTTGTAATGCTGTAAATAGTACGCGTGTGTGCGCACTGTAATAGACAACCAACTGTACTATTCCGCTCTTGTCGACTTGTATTACGTAAACCGACACCATGCATGAAAACTGAATTAAATGTAGTAAAAATATCCCCCTCAAAAAGAAGAATAAAAAACCGCCAAACGCCTTTTGTTATTTTTTTAGCATTTACAACTACTATATTAATTGCTGAATAAAATGATACCAAAAAACATACATACACACAGATGCATGTATGTATATTGCGTATAACAGTGCATCTATACTGACGTGCAAGCAAATAAATACCCACCCACAAACATGCAGATATCTATATGTATTTTGTATTTCCAATATGATGTATGCCTAATACTGGACACGTCAACATGGAGCAACATTAAACATCATGGCTTTGATTTTCAGGTGTAAAAAATACGTTGTACAGACTTCGGTTTGTATTATTTTTGGTTTGTTTTTGTAGTTCGAAAGTTTTTCCATGTGCTTTGTGTGTATAAGTGTCGACTTGTCAATATATTATATTTGTGAAAAGATGCATATGACATTCAAGTAAAGCCGCACTAAATCAAAGCAATGCTGAGATCTTTTCCTACTTTTTCTGAGTGTTTCTCCTAGATTCTCCCTTGAGAAAGGAGGAGTGGAGGAAAGAAAGAGAGAGGAGAGAAGAAGGGGGAGAAAGAAGGGAAGTGGACTAAAGAGATATTGTAAAATAAAAAGATCCAAGATAATTTATTAGGACTAATGTAAATCCAAGTGTAGTAATAGACCCAAGTTGGGTAGAGAGTGGGAAAGAGAGAGAGAGAGAGAGAGAGAGAGAGAAGAGAGTTGGAAGATTGATTACTGTTCATACAGTATCCAGTATATCACGTGAATATAGTATAATATGATATTATATATGATATAATATAACATGGCGTAATATTATATATATGTGATTATACATACATATATATATATATATATATATATATATATATATATATATATATATATATCATATTATATAAGCTTAAGGGGACTTTGCCCAAAATACCTAACTATATATGATCTGAGTGAATGCAGTAATAGCAAGAAAACACGGTGAAGTTGAAGGGAAGTGGACAATTTGCTTCAAAGTTAAGAATGTTTCAAGTTTTGATATAAGGCAAACAGTTCGTGATGTCACTAGGACAATGATTGAAAAGAATACAAAGAGATTTCCACAAAATTTCAGTTCTTATTCATGAATACTTCACATCTCTCCGAATTGAGACTGATAAACATTATCTTAAGGGTAATATTATTATTTTCCCTTGCCTTCTGAAAGAAGTAAGCCTACAGAGCTCTTTCGTCCTGCGAGAAATTACGCTGAATTCTCTTTCCTTTGTATCATTGCCCAACTGTGACATCACTAATCGATGTAATCTTCTTACCGAGATTATAATCAAACCTTTAAAATCTGTTTACTTTTTAACGGGTGGTAGGAATTTCCTCATATACCTCACTAATGCGCACTATCAATATTTTTTGTTTATTCATTGAATCCACATAATTTTATAAGATGGGTTAAATCCCAACTGATAATGATACATGGAAAAGTTGATGTGACTTCACGCGTGATATTTTCGGCTTTCAATGGTATCTCGCAGAAATATATACCACAAGATTGAACGTATTCATTTACAATTTTCGTGAAGGCGATGTGCAAGATGCCGACAGCCCAAAATATGATAACTGTGGTTAATTGAGATCATTACATCCTCATCAACTTCGTAAGGTCGAGGGAAAGACGATCCATGGTCTTTCTCTTCGCAGACTTCTTTTAATCACAGCTAAGAATATTTTGTGAAATGTTAATTGCTTTTTAAAGGTTAATTGGATGCCCACTTAAGTCTCCATTATTATTTTTTCTTTTGATAATCTCTCATCAGTTATGCACTTTTCTCTACCTTTTTTTTCTTTTTGATCGTGGTGCTCCCTGGTAAAAACCAAAATGAATTTTAATACAGAAGAAACATGATCTACCAAAAATTTCACAGCAATTCTTTTCATACACTTTATTCATCTGTTTAATCATCTATCTATTCATCTATTCATCAATTGTTTTTTAGTTATACATTGATCTATTTCTTCATCCGTTTGATTACTTAGTTGGTTATTGCATTCGATTCCAAAATTTAAATAAAACCTGTAAACGAGAGTACGTGGTACAAGTTGGGAAAACCAACAGCCAATCGCTAAGAATTATTATTTCAATTTCTTTCTTGAGGTTCTCCTCGCTATCTCTTAAGTTACACTTTCCTTGAAGGCTTCCTTATCATTTGGTAAGGAATGTCACCAAATGAAACGATGTTGATGAAGTATAACGAAGAGTGGCATTTATCATACTGGCATTATAAATCAATTCCGAGTCTTACTCCCATGATAGAGCCTTAGCGCATCATTTGAAGTCGCTTTCAAAATCCAAGGCTTCAAAGAACCACAATGCTGAATAACCATAGAGATATCGAGTAGTGCGTGGATGGCACTATGCCGAATGGACCTTGATGCAAACCAGTTAAACGATGTTTAACAAGTATGTGCCCTCGACTAACAAAAGAATCGATTTGAAACATTCAGTGTTGTGACTAATGTGACAGAGCCGGCCGAGAGTTGCCCTCTACAAGTCAGTAGAGCGTAGCGAGTGGGGGCGCGTTCGGACGGACCCCCAATGGGGATCAATAGTTCCCATAGTGACAATTCAATAGTCCGACACGAAGACGCTATTCGTCAGCTTGGGAGCGACTCGACAGACCGAGTGTATTTGTTTTCGTCTGCTTCTAAATGGCCTGAGCAGGGTTATAAACAGATAAAGACCGTGTAAATTTGGCTATGTACTTGGGATGAGGACCCAGTGCTCACCGGTAGTAAATACCTGTTTACTGCATATTATGTAGTATGGTTTGCCTCGGTGATGAGAAGCCTCATTTATATTAAGGATACCCGTTTCTTCCGCGTGATGCAATAGCTACAAACAGTTTATGTTCGATTCTGCTGTCCCAACCGTAGAATTTTGTGTATGGTTTCTCATTGGTTGCACCGCAGTGTGACCCTATTCACAATACGTGCGTTCTGCCTATTTTAGAGTGAGAGAAAGTCGTAGCAAGATGAACAAAGGTGAGACTGGTGCTGAGAAGAAGGCAGGACCAAGACCTGGCACTTCAGCTAGTAGCAACAGCTCAGTGGAAACTTGGATGACTGTTAACAACGTCCACAGAATGGGTAAAGGAGAGCTTCTGTACACTGGTAAGTCGTAAAACATATCGGGCGTTATCGGGCATTGAGTGTGTTATGTTACAAGTACAATTTGGGGGAATGTATGCAGTAGTTGCTCGGTCAACGCTTTCATTTGTGAGTTTCTGGGATTACACGTTTGTTGATAGAGGGGTAGGGTCCAGGGTCAGGGTCATTTACATCCCTTTCATCATTGACTTTCCATATCAACTCACCGATATACCCGTTTATATATCCTGTTCTTTCCACCTTTATATTTATAGATTATTATATGTTATATAGATAGCCCACTTCCCAGGACACACAGCGATCATAATAATGAACTACGTCAGGAGTAAGGGTCGCTTGTACAGTAATGTAGCTTTCTCTGAGTTGTTAGGTTCCGCTTACAAGAAAGCAGCAACTCCAAACACCTGTCATATTATGTGCGCTATGCTTACAGAAAAATATATAATGATGATGATAATAATAATAATAATAATAATAATAATAATAATAATAACAATAATAATAATGTCTTATTTATCAAGGGTAGCCTCTGCAGTGTTATCACTGCTCTACCAGAGGGCCCTGCCATTATTATAACCCCAGCGTTGCCAGGTCATACCCATTTATACACCTGGGTCGAGAGGGACATTGTGGGTAAAAACATCTTGTCCAAGGATGTAAGCACTGGGCGGGAATCGAACTCGGGTTGGGATTCGAGAGTCTTATCCACTATGCCACAGCGCCCCCCCCCCCCCCCGTATAACTATACAAAATGAAAAGTCACCCTCTGCTTGAAAGATATATTAGATCTAAGCTAGTGTGTCTATAGCTGATTCCTGACCAAATCTGAAAGGTGTAAACGTAGATGGTTTGTTTTTGTTTTGTTTTGTTTTTTATTTGTAAGTATAAAGGTCAAAGTGATATAATGAATACCAGCGTTTCTCTTTGCTTAATAATACCGAGGTGTGAGAAGAATGCTACATGTGTTAGCATTTACATAGTACTCTCAGTCGTTTGAATGGAGAAATGAAAAAAAAAACAAAAAACAAAACAAAACAAAAACAAAACAAAAGCAAAAACAAAAACATGGCAAAGCAGTAACCCGGATCAGTACATCACTCCAAGAAAAATATGTTTAACTTTGCACCTTTACGTGTGACAGAGGTGTAGCACCTTATTTGATGCAACTTTGCACCTTTAAAGGACAGGTGCTCACTGGTCTGAAAGGTGCAAAGTTGCACCTGTATAAATAGAGGTGCTACAAATATTGTGTCACAATATAATAAAGGTGCAAAGTTGAACCTGCTTTCCTTTAGAGAGTATGGACCATCTATTGTTTTTACAGCCTTCACTACTTGATCAGCCACTGCAATCCACACTGCTACTGTGACAATTAACTGCGTCTACTTCTATTACTTGATCATAATGATCATAATGGCCATTGTAGCTCTCGCAGTATTAGTAAATTAGTTATGTAACAAACGCAAACAGAAGAAAACTGCCCAGAAATGAGTATAATTTATTAGTGAAAAAATGAGCAAAGAAACGTGGATTCCATAAGGATAAATTAGTTATGATGACAAAGATATTAATGCAATAAAAATAATTCTCGTTTTGAAAATCAGAAACCTATGAAAGCGTTATGCAGGTGATAATATCACAGTGATTACAGTAATAAATATCTTGTTAACTGTTAAATAATCATTGTGAGCTTTCGGGAAAATACGACTACATTCGTATAAAACTAGAATAAGACACAATTCTGTACAGGTTTTCTCAATTTCGACGTCCCAATAGGTCGCAAATAACATTAGTATTGTATCTGTAGTCTTAGATGTTAAACTCTTGATATTAACTATTCTTGTTTTAAACATTTTAGTGATCATAGTGATTTAGAACAACAAATTGCAAAAATTCTTAAGTCGATTCAGCGGAAATAAGCATGATAGCGTTGAGTATGGCATGAGATATCGTCATAACACAGATTTAGATAGGCAAGCACAGTGAGAAAATAAATAACTGTATTGAAATACAGTATAAATGACATCCACTGTATATTCGCATAAAGCAGCTTCAAAGAGCACAGTATCAAATTTAAACAAATCCTCTGAATTGTTCCCATCACAACTTTTCTCCCCTGGTGAATACTTACGTTATAGGATTTATGACATTTTTTATTAGGTGTTAGTGGATTAGGTGGTCATACCTGACAAATTATTTTGATCATATTTCAAGAAATGTGATCAACGAAAGATATTATATCATTTTGCGTCATTTGATACTACATTTCCTGGAACAATATTTTAAGTCTCGGTTAATCACCGTTCAAAATGGCCTGTCCAATCATGGATAACTCACGTCATGTCTCGGTGGCGTGATGTTCCCCTGTTCTGCATTTTTACCCTGTCGTCATAAACCTGTCCTGTTTGTCTCACAACGCCACCAGTATGTGAATTCGAAAGGACTTGCACTCACTCATTCACATCATTAGATTATATCAGCCACGCTCAGAAATTTCTGCAAACCTGGCTTAGAAATGTCGCTCTGCTTCATTCGCACTTTACAAAATTGGGAAAATTCTAGAGTTTATTGACAAACACAATGCACCGCAGAACGATTAGTTCATGCTTTTGTCATGTGCCACCTTGATTTTTGTAATGGATTGCTTTATGGAATGTCGGTCAAACAGATACAGATATTACAATTAATCCAAAACTGCGCTGCACGAGTAGTATCCAAAATCAAGAAACAGGTACAAATTTCACCAGTTTTAAGAAGCTTACACTGGCTTCCAGTCAAAAATCGGACTCAGTAAGATATTGTTATTAGCATTTGAATGTTTCTATGTTTGCTCCACATTATTTAAGGGAACTACTTCAAATCTACACACCAGAGACATGAGAGAGGAACCTTCTTTCAAAAAGCAACTTAGATTTATTTGTTATTCCGAACAGAAGAACCAAATTTTACGGAGAACGAACATTTGCTTTTCATGCCCCTACCCTATGGAATAATTTACCTCAGAAATTTAGACAAATCACTGATATAAATATATTCAAGTCTGTTTTGAAAACGTTATTTTGTTAACAGTGTAAGCAAACATGAAACTCGGTACCCTAACTGTAATTGGATTTTTTTTTTATTTTTTTTTCATTTTTTGAGCGCATAAGAACATTATCACTTTGTGTTATGCGCTAAATAACCACTGTAAATTATACTTATTATTATCATTATTAATGCTAACCAGACAGTATCCAGTCCAGTGCAAAGGCTTCAAAATCCACAGCATGTTTAAAGGGCGCTACTGGGCAAGAACTTATATAGCGTTTGCTATATCATGGCAAATACAACACTCGACATAAACATAATCATTATACCACAACTATTTTCATTGTAGAAATCCTACCAACTTCACAAAATGATGGCATTCTGTGCAGTTGTTTGCTGGCTTAACGCACCTAAACGAGATATAAGTCGATGCAAAAGATGTATCCCCGATCGTTGAGCGATGTACCTGTACCGCTGCATGGCGCGTACATACATGATGATAATGGCTAGTCTCTACTTAACTCACGCGTGTGCGTGCGGCTGCTTATTATCTTCGAAACAGTACACAACGCACAAATTAACGCACAGCAGATCGGCGAATGTCGAGCACGGAATACCACATTCGATAAATTCTGTAAGCGCCATTACTTTTTTCTTGGTTTTCTCTTCACAGAAGTCATTGTCATACTATGATATTTCATTGGCAGAATATCTGTTTCATAGCAGAAACAGATAAATGAAAGTCTTCATAAGCCCGGCGCCGGTGTTCCCTTTAAGTTGGCTTTTTTATTAAGTAAAGTAACATCGGACCAATAAAAATAAAAGTAAATTCAACAAAGATCGACAGTAAATAAGGAAGTTATGGAATTTTTTTTTCCATTTTCCAGTTGTTTCACAATTCATTTATAATAGTCACAACCACATCCCAAACTTGGTAGCCTATATGTGATACTCTCATCATTTCACCTGTTTTCCGATGGTTGGGTGAGGTTGAGTACCACAGCAGATACAGGCAGCCAAGTAAACAATGATACTCGATTTCTTCAAGGCTCCAGAACAAGTTTTTTTTTTTTTTTTCTATACCGACCAATACCGCAAAGCCGCATTTTATAGCCAATATATTAATATTATCATTAGAAGTCGAGAGTTCTCACCGTGGTGTCGGTATATAATGCGTTGGTCTGGGCCAGCGTAGTTGAATGGCTCTTTTCATGGCCAGGTACAAACGCACACTCCCTCTCTCTCTCTCTCTCTCTCTCTCTCTCACACACACACACACGCACGACAAAAACAACAGAAATAACTTAATTACATAATCACCTTTTTTATTGTTTACATCAAAATTTGATAAACATCGATAGTTTACAGCATTCATCCGTACATAGTTACATGCATACACACACATTATATGTATCCATTTATACGTTTACAGACTCGATACTACCAGTGACTACGTGCAGCAAAATCAAACTGACCGCCAATCTATCTTACAATGGCCAGTGCCCACCTGTCTATATAGGTCATTTTTCTGCTTCAAATTAGTGGCTGCTATTTAAGACAGGTTTGCTGTACTTCAAGGACATGATTACGCTGTCAAAGACAGAACGTATGAATTATCTCCCCAGAAAGTATGTCTTCCGTAATATATCTCTGTTAAAACAAGTCAAGGGAATGACTATACTATACTACCCTATTTTTCATGAAAAAAAAAAGAACATTTTTCTTTTAAATTTCTTTTATATTTTCTTTTATATTTTATGCTTTCTCGACATTCCAAATTGGTGTAGATTCCCCGTCTAGAGTGGCGCCTTATGAAGCAACAAACAGGTTAAAGATTCATAAACAGACCGATCTTCCTGAAAACCTTGTCGACTTGTTTCACTAATCTTCCAGCGTTCACCGTATGGTTTTAGGGAGATGTCCTATATCATGCATTTGGGTGGTATTATTAGACCCTTTTTTCATATATTCATTCGTCTTTTAATTCCACAACTAATTGAGAGCAGATGGTCCCCATGAGTCTTTAATAACTCGATGTACTCGTAATATGAATATGTAAATAGCAACTATAAAAAATGACGTCAGTTGGACGGTGACTTCTACTTCGGAAAACCTTCTTTACGTTTGGCTCATTCGAAAAAAAAAAACAGTTTGTGGTTAGCGCGAACGTGCATCAACGGTGTCATGTGACTGCTTGTTACCACGCACTGCCCTTTAGAATGACGTATGTTTCATCCAAACGATCCGAAGACGGGCAACGTCATATCTTGCATGAACAGGTGAACTTGCGGAGAAAGAGGCCTTTAACAGTTGCGTTTAATGATTATCCTGACCTACATGAAGAGACATGTATGACAGGAAGAGGAGCTTGTATACATCACTTTATGAACCTGTAATGTATCCAGGAACGAGGGGAGAACAATATAAAGATAATAAGACAGCTGTAGGACGAGGTCAGAGGCTGTATTGAAGTTACAAACTCGGAAATATAACTGTACCTTACAAATACTTCATGTGTAGATGTTAAGTTTCTTTTTTTTTTATATCTAAACTGATCATTATATTCATGCAGGTCCCGAGGGCAAGCGGCAACACAGAGTATACGTTCTTCCAGAGCATCGTGTCATTGGCATCGGCGCTCAATCGGCTGAGCACACCACGGAACTTATGTACCTCTACCGCATGCCTGAGGGCACCAAGTTTCCCGAGCAGATGGCCCGGAAGCCCGGCGCCATCGGTTGGGGCATCCCCGAAAGGGGAGACCCAAGAACGTGGCCTGTGCACATGAAGCTGAGAAGCGAAGAGGTAGGATGCGCTTAAAACTTTCTGTACTCGTTGACGTATCACGATTACAATCAATGGCTGACATTTTGGACACCATGCCGACACATGGACAAACACATACAATGTATGCATCCACTATACAGTAGTCATACACGGACACGATGGAAGACAACTAACACGCACTACCTTACTCACATATTTAACATACTTCACAAGGCTTGAATATACCGTTGTTCTTTATTTGCCCAATATTTGCATTCTTCGCGTATATTTGGTCGCACCTTGCGTCAGAATGGTAGCTGATATGAAATAAATTTTCATGACAAATGCAAACAATATCAAATTAGCCCGCGCTGTAATCAAATTAATCACGTGTCCGGGAGAGCACAGTTTGTTCTTCGAGCGCGTCATTTGCCATAGCCCTCCAGAAAACAAATGCAACGAGCCTGCCGAACAATCAATGAAATTAGGTGCTTCTCTTAAAGGCACTAACATTCGTCAAATCAAAATATTTTTGATGAAAAAGACAATTCGAGTAGAAACATCATTTGTTATTGTCTGAAATAGTGATATTACCGTGACACACAGCTTTCTTATTTGCAAGAGAAAAATCATTTCATATTCATTTCATTATTTTGTTCAGTTTTATTGTTAGCAAAGAATATATAAAGGTACAAAACATAATTTTATTCTAAAACACAATTCTAGATAATACTCTGTCAATTTTATCACAATATAATACGTTGTGCGCAAAGATGCGAATAGTTACTAGAATGACGTTAAAAATGGAGAAGACAAAAATAGTGTTAGTAATATGTTTTCCCCTCAAAGCAATTAATAATAAGGTACAGAATTATGTTGACTACATAGAAATGTATACATAGCATACATAATACTTAAGAATGACCTTGAGAAAATTTTCCTTGTGTGCGTTGTGACATTTCTACTTGCCTGTGAGATGGATAAAGCGTCATCAGATAAACGTGAATTATGACCAGTTATGCAGTTTCATGATTTTATGTCCGTTACTTTTGGCTTCAAATGCTTTGGATGATATACGACACAATAAATAGCCTGATGAACCAAGAGTTCTAACCATCGAAACATTTCCGAGAATTATACTTTTACTTTCGACTGTGAGGAGACATAACTCAGCCACAATATCATGATTCAGATTTCCTGAAATTACACACTATTTTGACAACAATGAATACGTAATTGCGGCTTTGATCTGCGAGTTCTTTAAATGTTTTTTTTTTTTCACTGCTGATCATGTGGCACGCTCGATGTGTTTAAGCGAAGTTGGTTTACCGCCCCAGTTTAAGCCCTGAAGTCAATAACCGCATTGGTTTTCCACCCCCGTCTATTTACATTCATTAACCTTCATTATAGCCAAGTGAACACATAATTTCTGCACGCTGCCAGAGACGTTAAAAGGACTGAAGTTGTTTTATTATGAACAACTTCCACGCAAACACAAACAAACTCATTTCTCATGTCTCGCTCAGTCTATTTCTCTCCTTCCCTGTCTTACCCCCCCCCCTCTCAGCTATTCTGTTTTTAAATGTGAAATAAACAAGGATTTGACCAAAAAGAAGCTGAGGTGAAAACCGCCACATGCACGGTTTAAACTCTCATATTTCTTGAAGACCTGGAAAAGGTCATATTTGTTATTTCTCCGCTGCTTTTTTTTTTTTCGTCAGGAAATGAAAGAGTCGATAGCAATGGACAAACTCATCTACCAACGGCGATGATCCATGGTGACGCTGAAAGAGAGTGGACGACTCATCAATATTGCAGTGACAGTTTATACTATAGGCACTCCACACATACTGGGATCGAAAATCTAAATTGGAATATGTGTCGTAATCCCATTTATTTTCAAACATAATTTACATGTAGATCCGTGCTTCTCAACCTTTTTTTTTTTTTTAACCCGAGGCCCAATTAGGCTTTTTACGACTTTATGGAGACCCAGTTAAATCAAATACAAATACTTTTAAATCATTTTTGCCAATATTGCGGCCAACCTGAGGGAGCTTTGCGGCCCATTGGTTGAAAAGGGTGGATTTATAGATTATCCTTGTAATCAGCTGTTACTTACGTGTATGAAAGAGAAAAGTCTACTAGAAGAAATTTGCCATTGAAAATTTCAGTACAACTAAGTAAGCGTATCATGACCACTAGTGAATAATTTAACATGATGTCTTATTTGAACATTGTCATGGCCGTCGCATTCAAGATACTAACGTCATTTGAGGTGCATCTAAATTGTCTGAGCCGCTGCTTTTCGTTTACTCGACAAATTGACCCAAATCCCCTCCAACGGCATAACTAATAAGTTGAAATCTTCGGAGCTTCATTGAAGGGAAAGCTTCGTCCGTGCTCGGAGCATTTCTAATGCGGTGGGTTGCTATTTAGTAGGCTCAGAAAAAGTGACTACCGTCTTTTATTATGTCCAGTAGCTGCAGAAGAAAATTGAAAATGTATGCCTTTGTCTTAAGGTAGCGTGTCCCAGATTTAAATCCAAGCTGAGACCTGGTTGCCCAAAAGGGAATTAAGAAGCAATTACCTTTCAATTTCACTTTGGCGGAGTTTTAATATTGGATGAGGAAGCAAATAAATAAGATAATACTTATGGCTTAACTTGACCATGCATCGAAGTGTCTGACAGGTCGCTTTTATGAGTTAATCATTGAGAGATGTAATGGACATGTTTCTGTATATCACCCTGTGAAAGTGGGCAGTGGAGCTGATGTCAGACCAAGGTTAGCGTCTATTCTGCAAAACGCAAGAGGGCGTCTGTCACCCCGCTTATTACATGTATTTCAGTTCACGAGGAGGGCAGTGTTCTGCATGATTCTATTATCTTCTGCTGCTGCAGTTGGATATCCCTCAAACACTAAGTACTTTGGACCTTTTGCTATGCGTTGAACATGAATGTCGCTCTCATTTGAGAGGTATAAAATCCTATAACTCTCTATCATTTCCGTTTATTTCGTTTTATCTCTATTTTTGTCATTTATCTCTTTTGTATCTTTTTTATGTGCTAATGTATTTGTATACTCAATCCTTTTTATTCCTTCCATGTGTCAATTTATTTTCCTTTTTATCTATTCATTCATTATTTTATTCGTTCCTTCATTCATGTGTTCATCAACTTGCCAAATATGTTGTTAGTTGATAGTTACTCTAGATTGTCTAAAGATACGCCCTCAGTCCTGGCATTCTAGACCTTCATGAATAAAGTTACCTAGCGATGATGTAATAGTGTTCCTCCTCTTAGAGTCTAGTTGTTACCAGAATCATAGTTGATTAGCAGAAGACAGCTTCCACATTTAAAGGTCCAGTTTACCTTTGGGAGCAGTGATTTCAAAAATTTTCAAGATATCATCTTTGATACATATATGTAGATCTGTTGTATCACAAAACATCCTACCATATAAAATTTTCGCAATAAAGACTAAAATATGAGGAGATATTAGCATTTTTCTCAATAAACCATAACTGTAGACGGTTTAGTCTGGAAGCATTCTTATTATAACTATTGTTCACATTTTGTGTATTTGACAATGCTTAACATCGATTATACGGATTCAAATTTTTACATTGATTGTTTCTATCCCTAACTCACATTTTAGAACTATTTTAAAGCACTAATGCTGGAATTCTGTTTTATCTGCAAATGGTAAATTATGCCTTTAAACCGAGATATGACTGCTTTTGATCCAATGTTACTTAGTACTTGATGTTTGACAAGAATGGTTATTTAACGCCAACGAATAGAATCTCATCCTGGTAGGAAAACGAATTACAAGATTATTAGTGTGATGTACAAGTAGATAATGATGATAATGATGCTGATATAAGCAATATTATAATTATAATTATAATGTTGATATTAATGTTAATGATGATAATAATGATAATGATATAGATAACGATCATTGTGATATCAATGTTAATAATTACATTGTTATATTGTTATTATATGCAATGTTTCTTTCAAGACTTTGCGGAAGTATCAACATCAGTAGTGAAAGGATAGTCACAATTTTGTAAAGCTTCTTGCATTTACCTATTTTTGGTTTTATCAACATCTAATCATTATTCATGTATCAATCAATTCCTTTAATACGACTGCATGTGAAATGCAATACCCATCATTGTATGTATGCTGAGTGTGTGCATGAGATCTTTTACTGTATTCAGTGATTCATCCATATATTCAACCGTTATTTCGATTATACATTTTATGTCTTACTGAAAGCATTATGCATTATACCTTATCAGTTTTTATTAATTTTCTTGCGTGTTTGTAGCTATCGTGTATCGTTAATTTTACACAAATGTCCGTTGTATCGCCTTCTGTGAAAAACGCGGGGAACTGCAGATGGTATACACTGGTATATCTCGACAGGGAACCGCAGTGAAAGAGAGCCCTCTATCGACAAATGCAAGCAATACCTAGCTCATTATGTGGTTATCATTTTGCATGTACACGTGTAATACATGTTACTCTTACCAATTTAACTTTCTTCATACGCAATCTTAACGTGGGTATGTAGCAATCTGTTGGAGGCTATCATTTAACGCCGTGCAATGATTTTATGGCCATGACGCAGCAGGTTCGTCATAAAATCAACGTCTTCCATGAAATAAGTGGTGTTCAGTTTCACAAGCGTTTATGAAAGATGAATAAAAGAACAACGGAATATATTTCCTCAGAAGAAAACGAAACGAAGAATGTCAATGTTATTCCTTCATCGTACTGTGAAATAACACATGTTGATGGTAGTTGATATTTTACTAACCCCCTTTTCTCCTCTCTCCGTGACTGAAAACATTCATTCAAAGCTCCGAAGAATCCTGCAGCTATATACATGTATTGATCGTGATGACACTGATTATGTAAGCCAAAAAAAATATTGGACAACATGTAGATTCGGATATGATAAGACATAAGGAATCTAACATTGAAAGCAAAACCTACTGTTTGCGCGCATTCTGAGAGTGAATATCTACTTATTTCTAGCTGAGCTGTATTTGAGTGTCCTCCGGCTTACACATGAATCCATTTCCAGTTATGTGACTTTAGGTTAGAAACCCTCTACTTTTCTCTCTTTGTAATCCCCCTTTGTCTCTTTGTATGTCTATCTGTCTTTCTGTTCGTCTGTCCCTTCCTTTCTCTTGACAATTTTTTTTTTCTGTTCTGCTGTCCATGATATGCTGCTTCATCATAACAGGGTATAGTGAGCCCTGTCGTGAATTGATCATCAGGAATGGGACGATAACCACCTGTTCATTGTAGTTTTACCTGGGTTTGAAATGGTGTGTTGTTGGTGCGGATTTATACCTTTGCGAGCCTTTGCTTTTGCGTGTGTGACATATTAAGATGAATTAATGTTGAATTATATTATGATTATGATAATATAAGAATAATATATGATATGATATTATGTATTATGATAAATTAATGTTAATATTAATGTTATAATAATACTTTAGTATTTACTTTGTTGTTATCAGTATTATTGCTGTTATTGTCGTCCCCAATTTTTAGCTCCCAACTTACGCCCTCACACACTTTTTCGCTTTCCATGTTTTCAGGCTTAAGACAATAACTATGAGTAAAACTCACTGCACCCTCTCTGGAAAAAAGTTCGTGGGCTCAACTACATTTTATATTGTCTGTTCGATCGATCAATAAGGCTACTACACCTGAGATCCATTCTGCCTCACTCAGAGCATATTATTAGACATTTTTTATTTGCCCGCCCCCCCCCCCCCTTTATCTGCTTCTATTCAAGATGTTTTGTATTTTAAAAGTCAACTTGAACATGATCTACGGCTTTTGAAGGGAAGGTATATAGTTCTGGTTTAGATGTGGATTCAGCTTTCATGCACTTTTTGCGAGATAATTAGATACCACTTATGAACTATTAGAGAGCATGCAGTAGTAAGAGGATCTCAAAGTTTATTTCATGAAAATCGGTTTGAAATGGCTGAGATATCCAAAAACAAAGTAAAACAAAGTAGTTTTGGGAATTCTCAGTATTTCAAAACCAATTTTCATCAAATAAAATTTGAATTCCTCTTAGAATTGTATGCTCTTTCATATTTCGTAAGAGATTTCTCATTATCTCACAAAAATGTTGGAAACTGGAAGCTGCATCTCAACTAAAACGATAACATCCCTTTAACAATGTTTCCAATTGATCTTTATAGGGGACACTCGCATAGTTGGTTTGAAAAAAATAATTGATCCAAAAAAATCTGCTAATCTAGAGCGGAGAGTTAAAATGAGAGGAGACGCGCTTGCAGTATATACAATGTACTTAACATTATTCAAAGAATGCTGGGAGTATGTAGGCTTAAAAGCTTCATTGGAAAGATAAACGGAGAAATAAAACATTAAATCCATGAACTTGGCAACAAGTTTTCTTTTTTCAAAGTAATTAAACATGCAATACATAATATAATGACGTGTTACAAGACTTATTGTTCAGTCCTTCGACATTGAAAGTATTGTACATTGATGGCCACTTGAATCTGTTGAAATCGGCGAATATTCAGCAGGCAGGCAGTTGAAGCTCTCCTTCTATACCATCATCGCATTGTAGCAGCTTTTGAGTGTGTCAAGGATGGGATGCCTGCCTCCTTGAAATACAATATACAGCGTACATACAAAACCTTTCAGTCGTTTCTCCCCAAAACTGTTTCCCGTCAGAGCCAAGAAATCCTAACTAATTTATTTTTTTTTAATACAATCTTACGGGAGTGCTCATTTGACCTAGAATCTTTGACACTGCTGTTGAGAGGACTGTCCTGCAGTGACAGATTTTTCGTCTTTATATTGCATGTGCAAGGGATAACAATGGCTCGATTTGTTTCGTTTTCTTTGAAATAACTTATTTGGGTTTTTTTTTTAATGGATAAAAAGAGACAACGTATGAGGAGGAGGAGGAAGTGCATGATACACGCAACCCAGGAGCTCATTGTTGAACTTCGGTGGGCGCCATGGGCTCTTACGCGATGATGACAAGTGCGGGGAATGCTTTTCATGTCATGGTGCAAGAAGGCAAAAAAAGCGTGCTCGTAATGGTGCCCGTTTTCGTGCTCAAAACCTTGATCCAGTTTTGCCGTGTTGCTATCTGTGTGCTCAGCCTAGTCTCAACATGTCAGTGGCATTGTCTACGAACCCACCCTCTCATTACAGAAAGGTATCTGCAAGGCTGATGACTCCCCATTTTTAATTTCCTGCCATTGATCTGGTTTTAATGTTACCTTTACAGACATGAGCGAACGCATTATGAATTATGCAATGTACTGTATCATGTATAATATTTAACCATAGATTGGGATTATTCCTAATTTTAAAGACTACTTATGATCTACTTAGAACGAACTAGTTCGGCGCTAATCGGTTGTCACATGCGTGTAAACACGAAATAAACCTCTTTAGCACGCCACTGTCACAATGTAGCCCCCATTGAGCAAAGAATGTTCAATCCCAGGGTTACTTCTTTTCACGGAGATGCATAATATAGACACGGAACACACACAATCACGCAGTTGACCCCTCGCAGGGCCCTTTTCGTGATGAACGATCTGATTATAACACGTGATTGCTACGTGAGATATAAAACTCTTTTGTTGTTGCTGCTGTTGTTGTTTTCGTGCTAGTACTGTCCTTTGAATGATTGTGGAAAGTGGAAGTTAAATGGAAGAGAAAATGATAGCGTGGTTAAAATGAGATACATTTTTGTTTTGATTTGTTTTGATTTTCCAGACTTTATAGGTCCTACTTGCCTTTGAGAGCAGTGATTTAAAAAATGTTCAAGATATCATATTTGATGTACATGTATGGGCCTGTTGTATCACAAAACATCCTACCGGATGAAATTTTCGCAATAAAGCCTATGATATAAGGAAATATCAGTATTTTAATTTTCTCAGTAAATCATAACTGTAGACGGTTTAGTCTGGATTTTTTTTCATTTTAACTATTGTTCACATTTTGTGTATTTAAAAATACTTCACATCGATTATACGGATTCAAATTTTTACAGTGGTTGTTTCTATCCCTAACTCACATTTTAGAACTATTTTAAAGCACTAATGCTTGATTTTTGTTTCATCTGCAAATGGTAAATTATGTTTTCCAGTAACCACGTAATTTGTCTCAAACTTTTCACAGAAACAGTGCGAAATTACCACTATTGGGCCCTATACTCATTTTTCAGGAAGGCGGTTGTGAAGTGTCAATGCAGTCAAGTGTACGTATAGTAGTAGTAGTAATTATAGTCATGGGCATAGGAAATTAAGAAGAAAAATATTTAGCTCGAAACATCATTTGGTATAGGCTGTGTACTCTAGTAATTCGACGAGACGATTATTACACAGGCAAATGTATAGATGTAGTTGAAATATACTTTCGATCTTTATTCTCATTTTTTTAGCCACTTAAACTCGTGTTGAGGTAACTTGGCTTTGATCATGACGGGTTACAACTGCTATATAAATAATGCAGGTGGATGGAGTCAGATCAACAGTGTCCACTCTCCGTATATTACGTGCCTCCTGGGAAAAAAAAAGGATAGAAAGAAAAAAAATTAAATGAAATGAAACAAAACATTACACATATTGTAGGAGAACACAAATTAATTGCATAACGGCAATGACGTTATAAAAAGAAAATAAAAATCGCCCAGGACCGCATGAAGCTGAAAAGCAACACTTTTAGTATCATATTGAGATAGTGTTCGAAAGCCAACAGACACTATTCAATTCATGTCTCGAGCACAAACTTACAAATTTAAGTTGCCGTCATTTGTCATACCTTTCCCCTTTGTTTCATTACCATTCAATTTTCATTTTTGATCCCTAGGAGATACACCTCAGTTTTAGGTGATATCACGCAAATATTTCGAGTTAACTTTAATGGACTGAGTAAAGTGATAACTTGAATAGCTCCAAAGCGACGCGGTTATGGAATTTAACAATTTCACAGACAGCGATACTAGCAACACTCATAATACATGTCAATTAGATACATCGAGGCACTTTAAGAATCCGCACCTTTCATGTATCAATACGAGAAATTAGAGTCCGGATCCCGGGGGTTAATTACGTGAGCTTGTCAAGCTTGATCCAAGCTCGGCAGCTCGCTCTCCAAGCGGCTGGTCCAATCCCCTACCGGCATGACTCGGGCGGAGATAAAGGGACCGAGATGCGTGATACGGCACTTTCTCCCCTATCCCTGGAGGGCTCAAACATCGCCCGTTATAGTAATTATTATGAACATCGCATATTTCATACTCAAGAATCGGGGCTTGGGGGGGGGGGGCGGATAGAGCGCAATATGTAATCATTTTCTCGGTTAGATTCTCCAGGGGCGCACCGAGAGAAATTCTTTTGATGGAGAAACTGAGTCATACTTGACTGGAATGTTAGGTCTAACTTTCTTGAGATATTGATTTGAATCTATGATACTACTGTTGATTAATTTTGCTTGATTTATGTATAGCCTTAGAAAAAGCACTGTGAAGAGAGCGAAACGTTCATAGTCACCCTCCAATTCAGTAGTGACTTGAATTCTCTAAATGATACAGGAACGACGCTTCGAGCTGGATGCATTGTTCTGAATTCTTTTCTTGGGTCTTATTTGCGACTACACTGTACTAGTACATTATGGGGTGATTATAGTCGAGTTTTTATATATTGTACGAGATATGCACGGGTTGGTATCGAAAATGAAAAGAGGAGAAAAGCACACTTTTAGAAAACTATGATGCAGTATGAAATGCCTCTATACGATCAATCAGTGACATCAAGACCAAATGGTTAGTCGCATCAAGCACGGGGCTGAGAAAGCTAAAGTAAGATCCATCCCCTCCTCCTCCCCCCCCCCAAAAAAAAAGAAATAAATTCAAGTAAAACCAAGCAACTTGACTGTAAGCCAATAAAGCCAAGCTCTGACTTGAATACTGTATAGTTCAGTCGTTTGAATAGTGGTTATAGACGTCAACACTCAGAAACTATATGGGACCACACCCTAATTTACCTTCGTCTGCCCCACCCTTCTCAAGCACACACACGCACATACACACACACACTAACACAAACACACACACACACATACACTGACAAGTGAAGGTTCTAGATAAAATGTATACTAACTCCACCCCCCCCCCCATGCACTCTCCTCATCTATTTCATTCTTCTTACTCGCCACAATTTAAAGCCAGAGCCAAATTTACATTGATACCATCCGTTGGCATGCATCCGTCAAAATATTGGAGAAATGATATTTCTATCTTGGGTGGTTGGAATTTGGGTGTGCATGAATGCTTTATGAACGGAAGGACTCGATTTCGCGTTCTAATCAATTACTTCCGGCTATAACAAACTTAAGTACGCGCGTACACTGTACACACACCCTGAAGCTTTTATTATCAGTAGGTCTGATATTTTCAACGGTTTCCATATCTAATTAAACGCCGGATGACCAAGACTAAGCACTCTTCTTTCTAAATTCTAGATCCCTTCTGGTAAAATAATCGCAACTTTAAATGACAGAGTATACTTTACCAAGACTATACCGTATGATCAAACAAAACAATTTTTCATGATTTTTTTGTTTCATTTTTTCACCAGGAAATTGACCTAAACCAGTAAAACCTATCCTCATGATGTCTAAAAGAAATTTGCAGATTCCGATGTTTTGACGCATTCTAATGCGCTTTAAAAAATTCATTCCGAGAAAACTGACGCACTGTTTGTTTTGGCAATACAGTGTAAATGAAGAATTTTCATGCTCTGATTGAAAACATCAAAAGGTCACACAAATTTGATAATGACCGTTTGATCGTGAGAGTTAAATGAAAAAAGATATATATCCACGTGTCAGTCATGAAAAGAGCGAAAACAGTATGGTGTGAATGCCTCTTTTTTTTTTTTTTTATCAGGCAGTCACATCAAACAAACGCCATCGTGACCACTTCGATCAGCAAAGCTATTATTGCTACTTCACCGCAGTTTGAGTATTTGCAAATTAGGATAAAGGTGTTACTGACTGCCACTGAAATAGCATCAAGATTGTGCTACAATGACCAATTCACCTTGCTATGTTCAATCATCTTGGCTCAACCACGGGATCTGACGGCGGTCTCGGAGGCTTGTTCGTGCTTGATTAAACATAATTATTATGGTTCGTTTAGAGACCAAGGGAAATATAATCTTTATTATACGTATTATATAGTATTATTAAGATGCAAAACACATGAATACATTGAAAACAGACCCAGGCAGGTAGATTATTTCACAATGTCATCTGCGCTGTAGATGATAAACTCTAAACATCCCTACAATTGCACCCATGATACATGGGTCCGAACAATCTGTTATTGCCATTATAGTCACTGAGGCATTTCATGGTTATCGGTTAATAAACCATATACTTTACACCGAATACCTAACCGCACCATTCCCGACTGACAATTAACTTCAGCGAATTGCAACTGATTGACAAATTGCCCTACATCGACGTAAATCAATTTGTCAATCAGTTGCAATGAAAACATCTCGACGGAAGAATTTAATGAATTTGAATAACTTCAGCGAATACATTATTTTAACGCTCTTCCACGTTCCAGTTTTGTTCATCTTTTGAGTAAAATAACTTTTTGACGAAGTTACGCCTTGTATCATCAGGATTCTATCGCGCCTCCAATGACTCAAGCCTATAGCACGGTTCGTCCCTGTAAGAGACCGGTGCATGCGGAGTATTGGACCTGATAAACGCAGGGAAATCACTGACCATCTGTTCGATGTATGTTCATGTAGATACAGTTTGAAAACATATTGATTCGTATTGCCTCAGGGCATTGGATATAAATTTCAGACGCCAACAGGTATTCTTCTTTATGTCCTTTCCGCGATAATGATAACAACAATAATAATAATGATACTAATAATAATAATGATAATGATAATAATAATGATAATGATAATGATTATAATAATGATAATGATAATAATAATAATAATGATAATAATAATAATGATAATAATAATAATAATGATAATGATAATAATAATGATAATGGTAATAATAATAATAATGATAATGATAATAATAATGATAATGATAATAATAATAATAATAATGATAATGAAAATAATAATAATAATAATAATAATGATAATAATGATAATGATAATAATAATAATAATGATAATGATAATAATAATAATAATAATGATAATAATAATAATGATAATAATAATAATAATAATAATAATAATAATAATAATAATGATAATTATAATAATGATGATAATGATAATTATAACAATAATAAAGGGGGTAAATACAGTGAATGAATGAATTTTGGAAGATTGTTCTCAAGAAATTTTTTTTTTTTCGACTTATGATTGAAGTATGGACAATGACAGTGACAGTAATAATGGTGGTGGTTTCGATGCTTAAATCAAGATTTTCTAGAGGTATATATCGTGAAAACTTTAAGTTTCCATTAGCTTCACAAGATGAGGACTGGTATACATAACCATATACTGTACAATGATTACAATAAGTCCAAAGCCCTTGTATATTATACCATCGTCTTTGATCGTGCATCATTGCCGCCTGTATTACTGGTACACTCATTACAAATTATTGGGGAACAAACATCATTTAATTGTGAAATCTGACATCTCAAGGATTTTAATCACAGTCTCATTTCCACCATGGTATTCATGTGGATATCTTTGCATTTTAAGGACATGAAATAATGTGGGTTTATGAAACAAGTTTCATGTATAAAGTTAGACTGTTTACTCTTTGCACTGCAAGAGAAAGGTTCATACAGCAAGCAAATTATCAATATATACCATTTTGCTACATTGATAACAACGGGAAATAAAAACTAGCGAAACAAAACGTTATATAAACATAATCAGTATAACAAACTCGTTAGATGCATAAACATCAATACATATGATATTGGTGTACGTATCCGGTGCAAATTGCGGTCAGTTAATAATAAATCACTAAAACAACTACACCAACAACAGCGGCAACAAACAGCAGAAATGAAATTATATCGCTGTAAAGTGAAAGCGTATGTTGTCCCAGATTTGCCCTATTTGTTGTTCTGCTGATTGTCTGGTAGCACAAAGCTGGCTGTGTTTTGATGTAATTTTCTCTCCTCTCAGGCGCACACTGCTTGAGATAAAAGGGAGCCGCCCCAGACAGCACAAATATTTTGTCGTGGTATACCACTGCTCGTATATATTGCACAAAGCATAATATCTCGATCGATACCATATCGAAGGCTGTCGGACATATCTTGTAAACAACCATACGACAATGATGAAGGTGTAGCTAAGCAAAGGAGTGTTTGCGGTTTATTCGTATCGAGCATTCACATCTCTGTAGATGCATGGAGAGAGAGAGAGATATTAATCTATGACATATTTATTCATGTAATATGCGTATACACGGTTTTTCATATTCTAAAGAGAAGAAAACATATAAACGAACAAAAATCTACATTTGAAGGCCTTAAAACTCTGACATCTCAAGTCGTTTTAAGACACTTTTTAAAATTTGTACACTAAAGAGCCTTGATGTGTGTGCAAGCCGGAAGGTGGGAGTCTATCTCCCTGGTGTGAGATGAATGTGTACCTCTGTGTGTGAAATGTTATGATTCTTCAATTTGAATTACTTGCATTAATGTGTCTGTGTCGCCAAAGAAAATAGGTCAAAACTATTACGGTCATAAGGTGGCTGCGTCTTCAGCTGTATCCACTCATAAACCTATGTCCTGTCCATGCTCATTGGAGGAACAAAATACATGCAAGACGGCATGGTATTCGTTTTTCTTCAGATTATTTTCTGGTAGTGTTTGCAGTTGCTTAAAAGATGTGACACGTTGCCTGACCTTTGAACCTTAGATTGTTTGACCTGATGAATCATAAAGATTAATCAAGGGTACACAGATATTTCACTTTACTCTATACGAATATCAGGGAAAGCATGACACAGAAGATTTGTGGCTCACCGGATAAGACAAAGGACTCTCGTTCACAAGGTCTCTGGTTCGAGCTCCCCTGGTAGCAGTGGTTACACACTTAGCCATAGCAATCGATCTCATTGGCTAGCCATTCGGAGGGAACTTAGAGCCGTCAGTTACGTGATAAGATGTTGTATCAAAGTGTTTCCTTAGTGTCCACATTAAATGAATCCAAATAAACAAGCAAACTTTATGGAAAAACGGCGACCGAAATCGGATACATCAGTCAAAATGTTACAACTTTTATTTGTTGTGAGTAAGCCAAGGTGATGTTCATATAAAGTCACATGACTGTGACGTCATCTGCCTCGTATTTTGAAAAATGTATCGATTCAATCAAAATTCCACATTCGAGTTGACCTTTATAATATAATTAGACGAAGATAATACGAATTCAAACCAGCTAAAATGTCATCAAAATACACGAAGAAAATATGATGAAATTCATCTTGCTTTGACGAAGCAATGGTATAGATCAAAATGACGTCGGCAAATCACGTTAAATGGTTACGTCATCACCTCAGACATTTCCAATTGATTAACAACAAATGTTCATTCTTTTTTTTTCTGCAAATCTATACTGATAAGTGCTGTGAAACAGTGACATCATCACTTACATCATTCTGTTTGTATGTGTGATTGAGACTATTTCATTGACTTGGGAATCTAAGTGAAACCCTGAAATGTTATGTTCTGTTTCAATGACACTTTAATTTCACTCCTAGCGTATACATACGGCACCGAGAGCCTCCCTAATATTCTTGGAAATTGTAGTGTTCTTATTAAGATACTAGTACAGAATAAGAATGTTACTTTTTTTTTTCTTTTTGCACGTTGAAGAAAAATAGCAGATTGTGTTCACAGTGCGTACCCATGATTCCAAACGTACTACAAAAGAGACCGTGACAGTCAAATTCTGAACAGCCACACGGTATGGCGTGCTAGTAGATGAAGCAAAATTTAAATGGTCCAACTTTTTCGAAATTTGGAAGTTAGCGCGTGAAATAAGCAGACTGTATATCACATCAATTTCAATTTCATCACTTTGTATTCACAGTCATTCAGAAAAAAACGGAGTTATCAATTAAGGTATATAATAATGTACCATGAATACTCTTGTTCGCAATAACCTGAATGGCTCGGTCTCGTGATATGTATACATATCTATATAAATAAATCGTATATGTATTGATATAGCAGTATATAAACCTTTGTTTTTCGATATCGCCCTTATTCTGACCATTTATACTTAAATCAACCTACTATTGGTACATTGCCATTGTCGTATGTAAAGTAAATAATATTGCGAACAGGCCCTGTTCTGCAAACCTGCAGTATTTGATGGCAGAGGAGTTTTCATCTACCGTAGACCGTACAGAAAATTTCCCACACGTCTGCTGCCTGGGTGTCCATGGCGACACATCGCCCACTCCCTGTGTTTGTTGTCTGTGAACGGAAAGCTATCCAATTCTCCAAAGATTTGACTGTAAATGAATGTAAGTGTAATAGAAGGATGTTGAATTCAACAAGTCATAGTAATAGTGTAATAGTGACCTTTAAAGGTGGTCTCATGTTTATTTTGTGGGTCCCCTATATCCATTCAACATTAAGATCTTGTCTGTCTATCAATGTTTTAATCGCTTGCAGTGAAAAGTTATGCTTTCCATAAACTACGAAGCGGCTCTAGCAAATGGAACGTATCGAGTAATACGTTACCAGCTAGACAATGAAATAGAATAAACAAAATAAAGTAAAACATATAAAACAAAGCAAACTCCAAAGATGAAGAAGATACCAAATATCGGCTGTTATAAAACATTAGAGGACTTATGAGTAAAAATATTTTTCACGATATTTTCCCCTGACGAAACATTTGACGCAGTATTAAACAGATTGACTTATCTGTCATTTAGAAGCGTCAAACTTCTCGAATAGTATGTATTATGAAGCCTCCTTCTAATTGACCGGCTCTCACATGTTAGGCCTTTTTCACCCGTAATAAATGAGAACCCGAGGGACTTGTTTACTATCTCATAGATGGTCTCCCATCGCGAAATGACGGTTCGGCCAATTAGTGATCCGTCACATTTCTGACGTCGCCCTACCCTCGTGATGACGGTGTCAGTGACGCCGGGATCACGTGACATCTGGTGCCGGATCGTGGAGTGGTTTTCACGCACCGTTAAGCACGACCAGTGCGCGTCGCTGTTCCCACCACAGAAATGAGTAGGGCAGAAGAGTTGTGTTTTTGCCATGCTATTGTGGAGATGCAGACCGTAACGTTAAACCGCGGTAAACGGTGAGCCTTGCGTAACATGTAATCATGTTTACAAGACAGAAAAACTTGTCATCGTCTACTTACCATGATGATTGAAATAGCAACTGGTAAAAAAAAAAAGAAAAAGAAAGATTGCTACGTTGCTCAGTTTGCGCAATATTATACTGAGAGTCGTCATGAGCCGGGAAATCTCGACAATTTCTAAATGTTCTGCATTTGACATCAATTTCCATCTAATTTTTCTCAACAATCTGTTGACATTACACTTTAAAAAATAGGAATTAGAAAATAAAATGCCGGAAGAGGATGCTGTAATTGGTGGGTGCAAGAAGTCAGTTAATCTTTTCACGAGTGAGAAACTAATACAATGAATGGTTATGGTACTAGGAATAGGGAGGTGAGACCTCCCTGCTATAGTCAATACTATAGAGGAATATAATCATCTCCTTTTGATCCTGCGAATTTCAATGACCGTAACGAAGAGAAGGGAGCTCTGGATAGCAGAATGAAGACAGTCCCGTGGGAAGACGTTTATGTCTCCTTTGTCAACTGAGGGCAAGGCTGCTGCTCTTTCCGTCAGAAAGCTCTCAATACCAAGGCATATGCAAGTTGTTTGTTGATCTATTCTGTGCTTCGTATTATTGTGTAAGCGTCTGTCAAATCGGCTACAGCCGACCAACTATCGTGTGCCGATCTAGATTTGGGTCAAGGAGAAACGCCCTATATCGATCTCCGCTTCACCACAGAAGACATGATGTTTTTATCCCAGGTAGTATCGACTTGAGTGAGCTCTCCGAGGGACTGGTTCGAGGTGGGGTCGAGAAGGGATGGAGGGAAGGATTGAAAAATGAAGGGTTAGAGGGGAGTGGAGACAGAGGGATCGATTAAAAATGAAGTTTTAATAGAATTACAGAGTGAAGGATGGGTTTATAGAGGGAGAGATAAGATAAAGAGGGTTTTAACATTTTAAAGGCATAATTTACCATTTGCAGATGAAACAAAAACCCAGCATTAGTTGTTAGTGCTTTAACATTGTTCTAAAATGTGAGTTAGGGATAGAAACAACCACTGTTAAAATTTGAATCCGTATAATCGATGTTAAGTGTTGTTAAATACACAAAATGTGAACAATAGTTATAATAAAAATGTTTCCAGACTAAACCGTATACAGTTACGGTTTATTGAGAAAAACCCTGATATCTCCTTATATTTTAGGGGTTTTTTTTGCAAATATTTCATATGGTAGGATGTTTTATGATACAACAGACCTACACATATGCTTCAAATGTGATATCTTGAACATTTTTGAAATCACTGCTCCCAAAGGTAAACTGGACCTTTAAGGAAGGGTCACTGAAAGAAAGCTTAGAGAGGGGGGTAGGGAGTTGGTTAGAGGTACTACTTACCATTGGGAGTACTGATTGAAAAAAAAAATAATGTTCGAATTATCACTTTCGATGCATAGGCCTATATGGGTAGGTTAGTTGTTTCACAAAACATCCTGCAATATAAAAAAAAAAAATCGCACATTTGAAGCAGTTGGGTTATTGTTTTATCTGCAAATTGTAAATAGTGCTTTAAGAAAAGGGTTGGGGAGGAGGGTTAAAGAGAGAGAGAGGGAGAGAACTTCGACGAGGAGGGACTACGTTAGGAGTGATTAGAGAGGATAGTTTTAAAGGGGAATGTTAGGTAGGGAGGGGTTAGAAAGCAGTAGTTGAATAGGATTGGGGGAGACTGAAATTAAATGTTACAGTTTAAAGTGGCCTTAAAAGGAAATGATTAAAGAGGGATAGTTAGGTGGTTCAGAAGGAAAAGATTTGGAGACGGATTCAGATTAGGAGCTATAGGTTTAAAGGTACTGTTTACCATTGGACGTAGTGATTTTTAAAATGTCTGAGTTATCACCTTTGATGTATAGTTGAAGGTCAGTTGTGTAACAAAACATCGTACCATATAAAACAATTTAAAATAAATCCTAGAATATAAGGAGATATCATTTTTTTTTCTCAATAAACCATAACTGTAGACAGTTTATTCTAGAAATATATTCTATTATAACTATTGTTCACATTTTGTATATTTCACAATATTTATAAATATATATTTTATAAAATTGATTATACTGATTATGATTTTCGCATTGGCTGTTTCTATCCCTAACTCACATTTTAGAACTATTTTGAAGCACTGAAGCCGGATTTTTATTTCATCTGCAAATGGAAAATTATGCCTTTAACGTCGAATAGTGGGTGTTGGATGAGGGAGTAGTATGGAGCAAAGGGGTGGAAGAGGGAGGGGGATGTCAAGGAAGGGGCTCTAGATTTTGATAGGGAGATTGAAGGGATGGATCGGAGAAAGAGAGAATGGAAAAGAGGAAGACGCTAGAATTTTGAAGTTGGAAGCCTTGGAATGACTGAATTTCAGTATTCCAGTATTTAGGGACACTTTAGTAGAGATTACAACTAACTCATTGAATACAAGAACACAATTCAAAATGTGATGGTACAATCAAGCAATTTAGTCTTCAAGTTGAAATTATCTGGAGAGGAGAAGAAGAAAAATCGAGGGGAGTGGGGTTCAATAGCAAGCTATGTGCTTGAGAGTGAGAGAATTAACATCCTCCGACAGTATTGGCAGCAAACTGATTAATTATCACCATCCTGTCTGCTGCAGGCTGTCTTTTGGAAGTCTCAAGATGAATTAACACGTTAGCAAAGCCCAAACAAATTGCCTTGACATGGTTTCTTTGCTGATGCACGATCAACCGGCGAGATACATTCGTGACTGGGCGCTTTCCATCAGCCAGCCTCCTTATAAACCCCATCGTGTCGTAAATCGATTTGCTGGATTATGGAATTCATTAAACATGCTTTGCTGATTTCGTGTGATAACAATCCCACGCAGAAATTCATATTAGCGATACCAAACGGAAGCGAAATCAACCACGACATTTCCCAGTCCCATGTACCACATCATACGTTGGGAAAGAATTTGAGGTGTTTTTTAAGACGCGTGGTCTCCAGTTTATACAGACAGAACTCAAGCCTACGTTCGTCTCGTAAAACACAGCAAGAGGAAAGCGTTGAAATAGAGCATTGATTTGAACAGCAAGATTTCGGAATTAATTTTGGTGTATATGTCTTCAAACCAAATTGTCAGTTCGTAGATGTCAAGTATCACAAAGTGTGGTATATCTACAGTGTGCATAATTATACAGTCTGTACATTGGATATAAAGGGGGAATATATTGCATTTTCTGTCCAGTGCAGTCCTGCTAAATGTCAAGATGACTTTAATAAAGAGTGAAATCAAACGGTCGGAATTGTTAATGTTTTATCAAAGTTTCACACGAAAAGAGAAAGTTATATAATCTAAATGCTACAACTTTTGCGCTGATCAATGATAACGGTCACGTCCTAATGTAGATAATAGACGAGTTGATGATGTCATCACCTCACGACTATATCCCATCGGTTTGTACACGAAAATATGATTAAAATCCTGTTTTTGGTACAAAATTCAGCGATTACAACCCCTTTTCTGCTAAAATCCAGGATTGCTAGGCTATTACCTGATTGCTATAAACAGATGCGAAAGATGAATTTAATCTTATTCAAGCAATAAAAGAAATT
Source organism: Diadema setosum (assembly GCF_964275005.1). Lineage (NCBI taxonomy): Eukaryota > Metazoa > Echinodermata > Echinoidea > Diadematoida > Diadematidae > Diadema > Diadema setosum. The sequence goes on from NC_092698.1 coordinate 37,032,181, forward strand.
TTTATTGAAGATTAATCATTTACAAGTCGATGGGAGACTTGCCAGGTGGTGTATCATCACCCGCTCCAAACATTGTAGGTGGTTGCGACTGATTTCACTGTGTCACGAAAGGACGTGAAATTTCGAAATATCAATATGACCTTTATAACTTAGGTCCTGTTACTTTATCTATTAAAGCCGATTGGAGCCATGATGTGAAATTCTACTATAACGTTCTTTTTTTTTCAGTTCGATTTCAAATACAGTTGTATAACAATATAACTTCCACCATGTTATTTAATCCGTTCATGCCAATTCGAACATGGAGCGCAATTGCACCTTAAGACAATTTACAAAATGCTCTACACTGCTTTGTTGCAGTAAATGCATAAGCAGAATGATAAAAAAACAGGACAACAGATTATCCAGCAGTTGAAAACAATGTAGGGTATTTGGACAAAAAAAAAAATCGTATGTTTTCAGCCGCTTGTCTTAGCCTTACATTATTTCAAATAAAGGTGGGACTCTGAATTCAAAAAGAAAAAACGCAAACACAAAAAAAGTACGTGTGTCAATGTTCAGACAGGAGATTACATGGACATCAATGTAATTAGTATGCGCTTCTGTGTCTTTTTTATGTTGTGTTGGCTCAACTGAGATAAAAAAGAACTAGATATTGACTTCTTTTATAAGTTATAAAACATAATAATGCACTTTCTTTGAAAGAGAGGTTTTGATTTCTGAACAGTGAGGCAGAAATCATACCTACACTTTAATCATCATTTTCTTTGACCGGAGCCTTTCAGGCTTGTTTGTTCATGTTTGTGAGATTTCCTACCATGGTACTGCTGAGACACACATCTTGTACATATTGGCTTCTTCGTAGCAACGGGTCGCATTCACCAACAACGGACAGCATGAGTTGTTCAGGGTTCGGTAGCTCAGTATCCGGGCCCACGGAGCGCTGGTATCGCGGGGAGGGTGATATTAATAGCGGACGTCGAGATGATCGGAACGGAGAACGAACAACAAAATCAGCGAAGCGAACCGTCAAAGAATGATTATAGATTGTCAAGAGGGATTTTACTTGTTTTTCTGTCAGTATTACAAAGATATTAATTTAACAGTGCCAAAAGCTTTTGGCGATGGCCTTGATAGCTCAGAGAAATCACAGTTGTGTATTACTTTCCTTTCTTTTGTAATCTTTACTTTTTGGTTCATGTATATATTTCAGTGACATTTAGCAGCTTACTTAGCTTATGATGGCGTTAAGATTTCGTCCACCAGCTTTTCCTGAATAAATAACGAGTCAATCAAACAAATCCTACTTTAACGATTTTAAGCACCCGAAATTACGACGCCTACGCATTGAAACACGTTCTGTGATACGACACCACCGATCAGAGATGATGTAAGACATGTAAGAGAAAACACGTCTTCATATAACTCGTATAGTCAAAGAAAACCGATGTGTGTAGACAGGGTGGTATCTCAATTGATTTCTCTGTATTCGTCGAAAGAAAAATAACTCGCTTGATGGAGCTGGATGCTGCATTTTTTATTAAACGAAGCACACGACGCACCCCACCCCCGACTGCGCCCCCTCTTCCTCCCCTGCACGCTTGCTCAACCATTGGCTCGTACATCCAGACGCCATTCCTGGTTTTTTATGAATGGATCTCAGGGGTTGGTGATTTAATCTCATTAATTATATCCTCTTCTGGCGATGCTGAGCCGAGCACCAAGGACAGTTGACATTTCGTTCTCCCAGATTACATCAAATTGTCAGCGTGCACGCATCATGTTGTCGTAATGTTGCATTTGTGACTTTTAGAAGTCATTAGAAGTAAAAGATTTATCTCAGTTTAATCAGGGAAAACATGTGAAACTATTCTATGTGTGCTGTGTGTAGTGTCGAGTAGATGATAAATAATGTTTTTCCTATGAAATGTCTGGGAAACGCCTAAGGAGATCAAACTAAATTAGATACATGCAGGGAATCACTCGCCCTCCAGGGTTGCGTGCCCCAAAATATGAGTTGTAATTCGTGAAATAGCCAAAGTGTCATTTCAAGATGACATTTCAAGTGTTCGCAATGGACTACGGTCTTATCGTGCAATCTTTTCCAGTGTGCCACCACGCCGTCCTCCTGTCATTCTCTCAAGCCAGTGTCCCACAAAGCTCTCATAATTTCCTTGCTCGTGCCAGCTCTAATCCAAATTGCCATGATCGATATTTTCCGATCTGAAACACACGCTAATCCGATTTGTTTGCTAGCGTGGCAATAAAAAGTTGTTGGGATTCGTGGATTAAAATCTGGGTTTGAGATTTGTTATTGTGACTTATAGGACCACTTTTCGAAGCTTTTGTAATCAGCGAACCGGTCGTGTTACGCCACGTTCAAAGCACACACGAAGAGACATGCAGGGTTCCCTATAGACCATTTTCTCTTTCGAGTCCCAATTTACTGAGAAGATTATAAACTCTGTTATTGATGCTGCTCTTATTGTAGCTGGTAACTCTGAAGAGATTATCTCTGTTCACGTGATATTAAAAATCCATTGTCTAGTTGCAGTAATTTAGAAGAATTTGGAGGCTTATTAGTGTGTCTCAAGGCTGGATTTTTGACAATGATTGCCATGGGACATTTCAAAATGTGTCTGACCGTCACAAAATCGCCCTAATCTGACCATATCACTCTGTCTCTTTTCAGCACTTATCTATCTTGATATCTTTCTCTCTCTCTCTCTCGTCCTCTATTTTCTGTTGTATATCCTTCTATCCAGTTATCTATCAAGACATCTGTTATCTGCCCATCTATTTCCTTACTTTATTCCTTAAATTTACCGAGGAACTTTCACGTGGTCCTTGGATCCTCTATCATAATACAAATAAAGTTGGAATTCGCAAATAATGAGTAGATTAAACGATTCATCCAGTTGTTTGTTCTATTAATGTAAGTCTGTGCATATTCGTAATGTAGATGGTTTATGCACAGCACATTCTGAGAGCATGGTGATACACAAAAAGTACCAAAATGAACCATTATTCCCGTGAGGTGCAATGCGAACAACAAATACGATTATCGACGGGAGAACGAACGAAATGCGTCGCTCAGGAAATGGACTTTCGCTCAGTATATATTGCTTTCTCTCTTCTTCATTGCTCTCCCCACCCCCCCCCCCTCTATCTCTCTCCTCTCCCTTTCTTTCGCCACCATGATTACATGCACACACACGCACGTGTACTCATCATTTTCCATGATGCTATCAATTGCACATATTGGGGAATTTTATTCATCTCTCTACTTTAAAGTCTTCCCCATTCTTACTTTTTTTCTCTTTATTTACTTTGGAACCTACGTTTCTCAGGCTTTTCAAGATTCAACCACTTTTGATCTTTTCTTCTCTGGTCGTAGAATGACGTAAGTATAAAATGAAATATTCATAGTTTAAGTAATTCTATTTACATTCGCTTGTATCGTCAATTATGTCATTATTTGAAGAAGTATCAATTGAAATGGATACGTGAAGCAGACAGGTTGTATGCATCAGTCTGACTTGTTTGCTGTTCTTTATCTTTTACTAGAGCCAGGCCTCAAGCAATTATTCGCAACACAGAGACATGAGGAACACCATCTTGAAATAAAGCAGCATAATACAGTTCCTCTGGATTAGATGTTTCCAAACAACGCTTGTACACGATGAGAATCTCGCTCAATTCAAAAGGAAAGCTTCGATATTTTAGGTCCCGGATATGATATTCAAAGCGACAAACAAACAAACAGAAAATTTCAAAGAAATACGTCACATGCCAGAATAAAAAAAAAAAAACAACAACAAAAAAAACAAAACAAAACAAAAACAGAAAACAAACGTACAGGAATGGGTGCAAAAGAAAACTTTAACATGAAGAAAAACACAGTAGTCATCTAATAGCGCTTACCGCTAGAAAAGAGCTGAAAATGGATGAATGGCTATCCTTACTTTAACGATCATCGACATCGGTATTCGTTATGTATGCTCAAGATATATCGAGTATTTCATCTTTCTAGCTGTTCTCCCCCCCCCCCCACCTAAAAAAAAAAGAAACATATCACTGTTGCCCTAATTACATGAAACAAAACATTACACAAATAATGTAATTCAAACGCGATGGTCTATGACGTGAAAGTCATGGATAACCAAGACGGGTTTATCAAGGTCTCTATAATGACTTCCTATAGCGTTAAAAATACCTGTCCGCTTGCAAACAGAACGTTACAGAATTGACAAGATTCTATTCTATCCAATTTCGTTCAATATAACAAATTCCTCGGGGTAGATGTTCCCTCTACAGATTTTGAATTTCATGATAGATGAGGACACTTCAAGGGGAAAATCGAGTCCAATTATAAGTTAGTCTGATCAAAACTTAGAGTAAAATCGCATGAGATCAATGGTAAAGATTTGACTGATATCGGATGAAAAATAAGAAAGTTATGACATTTTGAAGTTTTGCTTATTTCTGTAAAACAGTTCTTGTACAGTGGATATGCATATGCAAATGAGTGAGCTAACCATGTCATAACCTCACAATTTTCCATTGATCTTGTACACACACAAAAAAAAGAAAATGACGAAAATTCAATGTTTCTGTCATTGAAGTCTAAAACGTGATGTTATTCCTGATTGATTTACTTCTGAATAGAGATCAGCTGGATATGCCAGGATTTGAGTCTCGGGCATAATTGCGTTTGAATTAAAAACTGGAAATTTCAAAATTGTATGTACAAACTATATGGCAAGTTGTGAGGGTATGACATGCTCACTTTGCCATTTGCATATTCATATTGGCCGTTTTAGAACTGTTTCCAGAAAAATCAGCGACATTTCAAAATGTCAGAACTTCCTTATTTTCACCCGATTTTGATCAAAATTTCACCGTCGAACTCGTAATATTTTACTTTTTCTTATCAGACTAACTTATTTTTGGACTGGATTTCCCCTTTAAAGAATTAATAGAGCTTCTTTCAATAAGTCTGCTTTTCAAGTTTCATGATAAAACGGATCATAACGGCAGTAAAACACAATACAGTAAATATCTACCAGAATGTTCTTTTCTTTCTACAACTTCAGATCCTCAAGGTCGTTCTTTGATGCTATAAAGTTTTATTTTCTATAGGGAATTCAGAAAATGCAGAGTAAGTATGAATTTCCTTTAATTTATTGAAATCAGATTCTGTTATGAACGACACAATAACTAATGTCTCACAATTCTGCCCACATTGAACGACAATAAAAAAAAAATAATCACAAGAATTAAAAAAAAAAACTATAAAATTCTGAAGCTTCACAAGTTTCTTGAAACATTGTAATTCATGACAATCATATTTTGAAATTACGTTAGGAAATGATGTCATCATGGCACAGTATTTTTTTCTTTTCGCTTTTACTTGAATTTTCACTACATTTCATATTAACCATGTTAACGACATAAATTTAAGTAGGCCTACGTTACATTCTTTACATATCTTTTTTTTTATGTTGAATCGATTTTGATTAGTTGTAAGTAAATTTTCAAGAAATTAGGACGTTTTAAAACACAAGGGGACATATAAATTGCTAAATTATTCAAAGAAAGAATAAAGACGAAGTAATTATGTGTACAATCCCGTGGGAGCCTTGTATCACCATGTTAAACGTATAATGATAAATAGCAAATGTTATAGATGTTCACATTATGAAAGAATATTGATGATCATAGTTTTGCCTATTTTCAGTAGAACTTTCTCTGTTTTATTCATTTGACTATTGTCATTGTATAATAGTCGAATTTAAGAAGAAGCGTAGATTCACTGTGAATTTTGTTTAACGAGGCTTGTTTAAACCAAACTGCACGCAAATCTCATAGGTAATTCTCGTCCTTTTGTCTGTTTGTTCGAGAGTTTGAAATTAACGTTCAAACCTTGACTATTCCTTGGCATTTAAGAGTGTGCTCAGTTTTTTTCCGTTAATTAGCACTTCTGTCCAGCCGATTCCTTGCTATGTGAACTTTATGTACACAGTACACAGACATATTGTATTTAAAGGTTTATCCCCTAAATGTCGTTTAGTCAGGCATTATTCGAACAAGAAAGAAAATTAATGTTATTGTTAGGCGTCCCTTCAATTCACAGACGGATTAGATTTTTTCATCACAAACTATATTATTTGGCGAAAATACCCCGCTGAATAAACATCAATAGTCACACTAGGGATTGGTCTGCTGAAAGAAAACTCAAATAGTCTGCAGTACAAGGTCAATCAACCTGAAAAACGGAAATTCAGGGAAACTTTTGAGGTACCAAAACTTTTTATTATCTTTAAGCAAGAAAGGGAATTGGTCAGTTGTTGGTTAACCGTAATTATGTAGAGACTGTAGCCATTGGTGACTACCAATTTTCTTGGCTTGCGGCATTATAATGACAAAACTTTATATAGGCACGAAATATCTTCGAAAAAAAAAAACCTTCCCGTATAAAAAAAAGGCAAACAAAACGAAAATAGGTATAAGATTAACAAAAGAAAACAATCAGTCTCAGATGCATAGATTCACAAAATTGTATTCTGTCAAAGGTACAAAAATGACAGATAGTCAAAATGAGAATCACAATAAAAGATTGGTAATTAATCTGACATCAAAGCTTTAAACTCTGGATTAAGTAATTTCTACTGATAATCTATTTTCGCCAGATAGTGCCTGCCACCGGTGTTGACCAAACTCCAAGGCCTGGCTTGTTAAAATGACAGGTACACGTCACTGAAAAGTCACAACAATACCTGTTCCATGCACACGTCAGGTTGTAAACCACAATCTTTCAAGTCCACAGAGAATTGAAGGTTCAAAGAACGTGTTAAGAGGTACTCCCTTCATGACAACGCGATTACGAACACCTGTTGGGCTTCTCTCTCCTTTTTCTTTTTTTTTTCCCTTTTTTTTTGGGGGGGGGGGGTGTTGTCCCTGTATTGCATGATACAGAATATACAATTGGCAATCTGATACCTAAAAAGTTATAAAATCGTTACTTTTTGACAACTTTTGTGATTATTTTATTCCCCTTCCCTTTTCTTCACCTTTCCTTGTTTTCTTCTCTCCTTCATCAATCACATTGCCGTTATTATCTCATGATTTATAACGTCTTCTTTATTCTCTTTGTTTCTCTATTTCCTTTAATCCGCGCTCGTCTTTAAAGGGATGGTATACTATGGTTGAGTCGGGGCTTCAGGTTTTCAATTTTTTGTATGAGATAATGAGAAACCTCTTATGAAATATGAAAGAGCATATAATTCCTGATGAATTCAAAGTTTATATGATGGAACACATCTTTTATTACGATCACTTTGTTTTACTTTGTTTTGGGGTATCTCACCTATTTGAACGCCGTTTTTCATCAGACAGATTTTGAATTCCTCTTAGAATTGTATGCTCTTTAAAAAATTATATCAAATGGTTTCTATAAGTATCTCACAAAAAGTTAAAAGCTGAATCCTCATCTCAACCAATACTTTACTATTCCCTTAACTTCTCTTTACTTTTTTTTTTTCTTCCTCACTGATATAGGGTTTTTTTTCTGTTTTTATTATTTGGCCCCATTCGATCTTACTCTAACATCGTCGACGATCGAAATGACCAAGATGTGTGAAACACAGAAATAGATTTTTAAAACCCAACAAGATGTCTTCTTGTTTCTCTTAAAAATCAGCTGTGAATCGACGTAATCACCACTCTCCACTGAGAACGGCTGTATCCTCTTGTCATTCGTCATCTAGTGGACCGTGTCGTCCACTGAACCATGTCATCCTCATCTTAGGGCGGACACAGTGGGCCAGGCGATGTCCATTCTTCCACTGGACTTAGAAGCACATTGAGTGTCCTTGGGTGGGAACATTCGTGTCCAAATAGCACACTGGGGTATCATCTTGTTATTGTAGGCAAGCTTCAATCATTGTGTATTTACAGCCCCCTCCATGTTTAAGCGCAGCACGCATGATAGGCCACAAGGCCGTGCATGGAAGTGCTTGGCTAGGTGGAATCAGCTCGGTATCGGATGTCTATCAATCACTGCACTATTGTAGTTCTCTTCTAGGTTCAATGTACTTTATAAGATCCCAAACACGCTGAATGCTAAAAGCTAATAAGCCAATGATATATTAACAGTTCCATCAATTGCAATTTCGACTTTTCTACCCAATGGAAGGAGGGCAGTGGTTATTCTTCTGCCCATAACTAAAACAACCGACCGATAGAAGTTAAGGGGACTCGTGTCAGAGGTCCCTCCATTTCCGACCCACAGACCCGCATGACGGTTGTCTATCAACCTATCACCGCTGATTGAGACGCCATTTAGATCTCGAAATAGCCAAAGCTTTCAACACGTGTATGCTACGCGTAGCCTGGAACAGTCAATGACCTCTAGTTATAGAGCGAAGCTGCTCCCGCCCTATGCCTAGCGAGGGAGACGCATGGCGCCACACTGCTATGTAAGAGACTGTTTGGCATCAGCGAACATTAACCAAAGGAAAACTATCCGGTGCCTATACCATCAGTCAGCAGACCTAATTTTGAAACCTCTTATCTTCGTTACCATGGAGACATGACATCCAAACTTACGTCACTGCGTTTACCTCTTTGTTCAATGGAAATCAGTTTCGAAGTTATATTTTCGTTTTTATTGATGGGTCAAGTTTCAAATAAACGTTAACAAACGGAAAAACAGGAATATGAAGGAAAGCCTTTCAAAAGTGATAACAAAAAAGAACCCACCGAAAAAATATCAGAAACAAGAAAAGGTATAAAGAATGCTACTAAAAAGAAGACATTTAAATAAGTAGGAAGATTAAAAAACGATGATGACGATGGTGGTATGGTGACAATCAATGACACCGATAATTCCAAACCATTAGAAAAATCTATAAAATTGTAAAAATCAATGATTTTCCTTTGATGTTATCTCCAGGTTTTCGTTTCATTATTTGTCGCATTTACCATAACCCGTCTGTGGTAGTACCAGTAATAGATAATCTACAAAACCAAATGTTAGGTTCATGGTAAACCGTGGACATATGTCAAGTTCTTGTTCATTTCAAAGCAGGTTTAAAAATTGGTATAATGAAAATAATGCTGTCGAAAGGTAACTACATACTTAACCGAATTCGAAATAAGGCGAAAAAAATAAAAACAACCACCAGATACACAGTGATGATAAAGTAATGACGTAACGAATGCAAGTTCGTTATATTACTCAATACTTGGAGTTCTACAAACTCGATCCTCCTTTCAGTTACCATGTTTTCTATAGCATGATGTTCATTGTTCATTCATAGATCTCGTTAGAACTTTAAAGGGGATGGCTAGTAACTGATCAGTGGGAATCAGTGGGAATGCTGGGTGATGATTGTTCCAGTTCCTGTGGGAGTTATTTAAGAGTACATTATATATCTATTGTTGTGTAAAAATCATTTGCTTCAGAATGGTCTCATATTCAAGTAATGTGCAGTTTATGTTTCCAGGCTAGCATGCCTGTACAGTGACGGGGCATTGAACTGCACATTACTTGAATATGAGACTGTTCTGAAGCAAATAATTTTCACACAACAATAGATATATAATGTACTCTTAAATTAATCCCACAAGAATTGGAACAATCATCCCCCAGCATTCCCACTGTTTCCCACTGATCAGTTACTAGCCATCCCCTTTAAAGGCAATATGTGGATATTATGGCCAATCGTTATATTTATATATTCATTATATTTTATTCATTTCCCACTCCTGTCCTAGGTCTGTTTCTTTCTATCAGCTTCCATAGAACAGCCTATAAGATTTGGGTCAGCATAATACTTGAATTAGTATTCAAAATGAAAAGGTAAAGCGTTGTTCTACCCCGGCCGTGAACATAAATTGAAATATTCATGTATTGGATGCAGTGTGGTATTTGACCTATAAGGGAGAGATTACCCTTTTTGTATACTTAGCTCTTCTTAAAACTGTCTTATTTCTAAAGTCATGATGAAAATACACTTTATTTCACATTTTCTGGGAGTCAAAATATCTTGAATCATAAAAAATACCAAAATCCTAAATCATCTGTACAAGCTCCTTTAGAAAAATACAAGAATATGGTTTCCAGTAGTATAATTATAGAGTGGCGAGGCAGCATAACTCTTTGGACACGCTTGTCAACATTGAAAGCCACGTGTACATGCGTTGAGAGACGGGTGTACAAGTAAAGCATTTTCAGCAGTCAATTATCCATTGAACCGCCATTGAACTTACAATGAGAAGACTTTAAAGCACAACATACCTTTACTCAACAACGAATATAATAAATTGCAATATATTAATCTGCACCATTGTTCTCCATTTTCGTTCCCGTCATCACACAAGAAGTTCAACAAACTTCCACTGAAGTAGTCATAATATAACTCTAGTTTGGACAAATCAATGCGGTCAAAGCGATAGCTGGCAGTTTCATCATTCATCGCTCAGGAATGCAGAAGGACAGACAAGTGTTTACGGTGGTAATTTTCCGCCGTTTAAATGCAAATATTGAACAGATGTTATTATCTCACTTTCAAGGAATCATCCCTTTGGGCATCTAGATGATTTGTAGGCTATGGTGCATTTTATACTGCATTTTCCCCCTTTTACTGACCAAAGTTGATGACAAAGCGTATCCGCTTATTGGCTGAAGACAAAAAAAAAAAAAAAATACTGGAAATGGAAAGATTAATATCATTAAAATATGATAGATTTCATTACATCATTGTTGCCTATGCTCCTCCCCTTTCTTTCTCTTTCCTTCTCAAATGTTTGAGAAAAATTTGTCATTTGATTCAGAAGTTATGATTATTTTTCAGTTTTGCTGTGTCGCTTGATAAGGATCGAGACTACTACACTTCACTACGTCATTTTGGACAACATTGTGACGAAAATATAAGAAGTCCACAGAATTTCATTTTCATGAAAAATACACATTCTATCGAATGTTATTGTTACTAACTTATGGGTAATTTATTATTCTTCCTGCTTTCTGAAAGAGATAAATCAAATGCTCTTTCATTATGCTACAAAATGAAATTGTGGTGACTTTACATCTTTACTTTTTTACATTGTTGCCATAATGGAATCATGAAGTGTAGTAGTCTCCTTATCCAGCAATGACGGCACCAAAACTTAAAAATTCATCACTTTTGAATCGATTGTCCGATTTTCCTAAAACTATCATTGATGTGTTCTACTAATGTTGTTTTGTTTTGTTTTGTTTTGTTTTTGTTTTTGTTTTGTTTTTTGACTTGAGCTACGATTATATCTAGGATTTGGTTTCCTCTAAGGTTTCCATTCGTGTTATGCATTCAACACGTTGAGATCCAAGACAGAATCCAGGTCTGAATTGAAACGACTGTGTAGTAATCGCTTATCGATAAAATGGGATGACCAAGGCACAATGAGAGCTGCTCGAATACAATCGATCACTCAGGATGGTAATCATTATGATCACAGTGAAGTTGATTCCCCTGAGATGATGGTGAGAATGATTCTACGACAGACCACAAAGGCCCTTGGCACAACTATGATCAAACAAATAATGTTGACAAGATTAAAGTAAGAAGACAATGATAGTGGTGGTTGTGGTGAGGATAAGGATGATGACGGTGATGATGAGGATGAAGATGATAAGATTGACCCTTTGTTGTTCTATGCATTTTATTTTAATTGCTACACTGTATTTTGTGAGCATTTTTAATGTATTCATGATCATTTGTTAACAATGTCTGTAATTCAGCCTCCGGGCTGCGATGGATATTGATGAATAAAACACCTTTTCAAATCAATTCAAAATGATGATGATGATGATGATGATGACGATGATGATGACGACGATGATGATGATTATTGACAATGATGATGATGATGACGACGATGATGATGATGACAATGATAATGATGGCCATAGTGGCAATGTTAGCGATAGAAGTCCTTTTGCAGGTATGGCAGTTGTTGTGGTTGCTGGGAGAATGATGATGGTGTTGATGATGGCTGATGATGCTAAGGAGGCAGTTGATACGATCATCATGATGTCTGCGGCAGTGCTTGTGGCGGGAACGGAGATAGTGGTGGTTGTGGTTGAGTGTATTGTGGCGAGAGCATGATGGGAGTGATTGTCATCTGTGCATGACTTATTAGTCCTCGTACTACCGATTTTCCTTGTGATAATGAATATAAATTGCGTTAGATTACATCAAGACCGATTGTAATCTCATAATGACTCTCATGCTTCAGCCTGTGATCCTATTTCACCATGAACTTGAACATCACATGCGTTGAATGTGACCTATTTAATATGCAGACAGAGAGATTAATAATTCGGGAGGGAAAATGGTTCAAATTGAACTACAAGCGTAATGGAATCGAGCGACATTGACAACATAGCTAACGACCCCCTCCACCACTACCCCGCTTTAAGTGTAGGGTAGTCTGAATATTCACACTAACTGCATGTAGTTCTTTAATTTTCGGCGTTTCATCTCTATGATAAACTAATACTGCCAAATAATCACACGGATCACTTCACCTTTTCTCTTTCTTTCTGAACTCTGTTCACTGCAAGAAAAGAAAAATCTTAGAAATGCTGATTTCAGGGAAATTTCGTCTGGGAAATGATGATTCATAGTGAAAACATAAACCATTCAAACTCCTCGGCGCGTTGATATTGGTAACCTAGCAACGACCAAATCATAATTAGAAAGCCTCTTATCATCCCCATCTTACTCTTAGCTTGTTCTCAAATATCGCCATCGGCACCAGAATTCCCAGACCAGGTAAGTTTTTGCTTCGGTGTGTTTACATGTTTACGCTGTGTACGCTGGATTGATATCGATCTGACTGAAGTCAAATCGACTAACAAAAGTTTTACCTGGAAAGCAGACGCTCAACGGAAGCATGGGGAATGAACTCAAGCCAATATACTTTTTTTCTCTCTCTCTCTCTTTCTGTTTCCAAAGGCACACGGCTGGGAAGGGATAGAATCCTCGGAAAACTCTCGCGGCTAGACAGGTTAAAGAAAGGCAGAGGTGTCAAAATTGTCAGGTCGTGGCAGAAGCTCTGATACAAGGGTGACTCCGTGAGGAAATAAAAAGGGTCATACGTTCAATGCAGAATCGACTGCGAGTAAGTGTTGTCGATCACCCCCCCCCCACCCAAAAAAGAAAAGGAAAGTCTAAACAGAGATGCGTGAAAAGTATGGAAGAAAGAGCTCGAGAGAGAGAGAAAAATGGGGGGGGGGGGGGTTATAGGGGAGAGGGGAGAGGTGTAATTACTGACCACATGGGATGGGGAACATATCTCCTCAAACGAGCAATTTAATTTCCACACCACAGGAACCACTCAATATCCGCCGTATAGATAACCTACCTGTGTCAGGTTAACTCGCGTAACCCCCCTCGTGGACATTAGCCTCGAGGTGTTTACTTTAGGAAGGTGACGAAAACATTGCCTCCACATCACATTCGTGTCCGTCCGAGTTACATCATCACAAAGATACATTGAGATGTTTACTGTACATCATTGGGAGAGCACTTATTACGAGTGTACTCTCAGTAAACAAGATCACAATCACAGACGGTCGTTGTTAAATTGGGGATGAAACCAAGATACTGTTTTAATGACTATTGAATGACATGAATTTTATTATGCGTATAATTATATGAATCTCTTAAATAGTTATTAACTTGTACTATTACCGTGCAATATTTCCCAATGATTGAGGTTTACAAACATAATGAATCTAATAGATGGTTGAGGGTTAGGATAGTGCAGTGCCTGCGATCAAAATATTTTCAAAGACTTACCTGTATAGGAATTGTTTCTAGTTTCGAGGGAAATTATATGACCGTTGCTATATACATATAGGACAAGGGAATAAATTCAACAGTAATCAAACAGTAATCTCACAGTGTGTATTCATGCGTCGTATAACGATAGCACACAGTTTCTATTAGTTTGACTGTAGTTACCTGGAACAACATGATATTATAACATGCTGCATATCTGGGCACCAGCTAAAGAGGGAGGGGGGGGGGGGGGATAGAATGGGATAGAAAATGGGAGAGAGCGAGTTGGGGTAGAAGGAGAGTGAATTAGGAAGGTGGACAAAACACAAACGAAGCAATGAAGACAGTTGGAAAGGTACATACTTTTGAATCATCCAAGTGAAAACGGATGATGGAAAATCGCGAATGTGTAGGTGGTGACGTCACATATTTTGCGATGTGTAATTCCCTCGTACCGTCTGCCAACACGGTGGTTTCCGAAGCTGGGCTCTAGTGTGGCAACCAAACCTAAGGCGTTTAGTCGGTTGCCATGGAAACCCACATCCCAATGATTTCATTCCGGGAACGGGGTAGAGTGCCCGGTGAATTACGTGCGTCGTTTTCTGAGGTATAGTTTATTCCTTTCCATCAATGTTTACTGACCCGAGACATGCCTTGTGGCGACAGGGAAGCACGTGTCTTAAACCCTAATCGATTAAGTGTAATCAATTGATTCGTGATTCTCAGAATCACCATATTTGGGCTGAGTTGTTTGGATGTGTTTATCGAGAAGCTTTCTTTCTCTGAATTTATATCGCATCCTCGATGATAACATCATTCTTTCAGTGAAAGGAGAAAAAATAAAACAATAATGAAATATGCAAATAGCAAACTTGCCTGACACTTTTGACCTGCAACATACTTTCGTCCTCTACTCTTTTTCTTTTGTGCACGTTATTTGTCATCTTGTTGTCTTGTGTTTATAATAATATTATGGCCTTCTTTACCCAGGGTAGCCTCTTCGGTGTTACCACTGACCAGAGGACCCTTCCATTATTATTACCCCCAGCGTTGCCAGGTACCCATCTTTTCAAGAGAGGGGTCGAGAAGAACATGATTTGATAAAAACATCTTTGTCCAGCGACGTAAGCACTGGACTGGATTCGAACTCGGGGTCCTCCGATTAGTAGTCAAGAGTCTTATCCAGAATGCTAAAGTGTTTAGGGAAACAACTTCAAGGAAACTCAAGCACGGGAATCCCCACTCGGTTGCACTGCTTTCAACGCGTGGTTGAAAGAAACGGGCAAAACATTTTGACTGTCGGTTCCTCGTCATCCAGGAAAGTAAAATCATCAAATTAATTCATTATCTAACTAAAACTGTTTCTCTTCCTGCCACGTCAACGGGAAATTCTAACTGCATTTCTTTCTACCTGCCTCACTCACAACATCACCAAGGCTCTAAACTTCTTTAATTCAGTTTGAACTAAACACTAATCACACCTTATCAGGGTACAAACTGCCGACAACGCGCCATGTTTATGTGGTGTGAGTACGCAAGATGAGGTAAAAATCCATGTATGGTAGTTTGTCTTTTTCGTTGTCCTTCTCTCTTTTTTTTCTCTATCTCTCTTTCCTTTATTTCTTCCTGTATTGACGATTTTATGGAGTATCATACTAATATCATACATTTTTAGTTCTTACCAAGTTCACATTAGACTGAGCAAATGCAGACCATTGGATTTGACTGTACAGTTTTGACTTATTATCCGAATCATAACTGGGAATGAATATTATTAATAGTTTAAAAGCATTGCTGTAGGAGATGAAATTTTTGACTTCTGTGGCTGAGGAGTTAAAGATAATGGTCTTAGAGTGTTTCCTTGAAGATAATTGCCTAATCACAATCCATACTAGACGAACAATAAAGAACGAAACTTTGTTATCTTCTGATAGTATAAATAAGACAGTTATGTTATTGTTACAGATTGCGTAAAGCTCAGTTCCATAATTTTGTTCTTACTGTCATTGTTTCCTTTCAAAGTGTATTTTCTTTCATGAATCCAACAAGACATCCTCCCAAAAGATTCGATCATTGTTTTGTTTTCTTCTCTTGTTCATGCCATACAAGTTTATGATCTCATGTATACAAGAATATAAACTTAAAGTAACAGTACTGGTATGTTGATTTCACCATATCACGGTGAAGTGGCAAAGTTTGATGGTTTAGCATTCTAGAGAGCAAGTCATACATGACACATACCTTGATGTCTATCTGTCTTCAACCTCTCTCCTTCTGTCTAACCTTCTCTCTCCCTCTCTCTCCTTTTCCTTTCCCACAGGGCTTGGCTACTACCCTGGACGCGGTAATTCCAGATGTCACCATACTCGCGGATGAAGCGCCCTCTCGCTGTGTCTTAACGATTATCAATCAATGCCATTTTATTTTCAAATCGGTCAGCTCCGGACAGGAAAACTATGGCAAGACGCTTTCCTGTTTCGACAGCCCAAACTCCGACCCTAAGCTACAAGTCTGTTACTCCCCTTGTTCTTATTATTATCACGTCATTTTGTTTACCATTATGGGCGTTCGCCCCAATTTGGTCTCAGCTTTGCTGTCACACTTCCAACGTGGATTACCTTTCGATTACCTTTCCTCTGCCCTGCCTGCCCTGCCCGATTACCTTTTCTCTGCCCTGCCTGCCCTGCCCTGCCACGCCCCCTCCTCCGCTCCTTTCCCCCTCCCCAAGAAAGTTGTGCTGAAGATATAAGAAGAGAACAATCAGCTAAAACCTGAAAAAATGACGCATGATAAACACACGATTAAAAGGAGCTTCAAGCTCCTTCATGAAATGGAGAGAATCCCCCAACATCCACCATACTTGAGAGTGATCGTCCCCTTTACTTTTGCTGAAATGTAGCTATTCATTCACTGCATTGTTGTTGTTTTTTTCCCCTTTCTTCCCAGATGTCTGTAATCATTTTTGTAAATATTTTCCCTTAGTCTCACAATCTTCGTCTGATGATCTCGGCTTCTTTTTAATCATAGTTTTCTCTTTCGCTCTTTTCAGGTCACCCCCCCCCCCCATCTTCCTTTATGTCTCCTTCGTTTAGTATTACTTGCCCATCCTTTTGGAGTTTTACTTTTGCCCACTTTTTACGACTGTAATTGACTTATTCGGATAATAAATTCTTTCTTTATTAATTAACCAATCATTTACCCCTCCAAATATATAATTCCCTAATTCTCCCATATTATGTTATTGTCACGTTGTATGGGGAACTTGCGGCTCTACCAAAATAAATTCTATCTTCAAATTACAAAAGAAAGTTATACGTATTTGTACTGGATCGCATTTCCTGGATCATACTGATTCTTTATTTCATGAACTTAAAACATTGAAGGTTTTTTATTTGAATATTATTCAAGTAGCAGTAATTATGTTTAAATATATTCATAATCAACTTCCATCATCGTTTAATAACATGTTTAGGTTTAATACTTCTGTCCATTCGTACCCTACTCGTATATGAAGAAAGTTCCATCTTTTGAATCCCAAATTATTAGTGACACATAAATCTATAAGACATTCGGGTTCGGACATTTTGAATAACCTCCCAGACAATATAAAGTCTTGCTCAAGTATTTATTCTTTGAAAGCTTCACTAAAACGATATTTGATACAATCATATTCTCCCCACTCATAAAGATAACAAATATTCATGTATAGTAAATGATTGTTATTTTTTTTCAATCTCTATTTTCCTCCTTCAACTACATCTTGCAGTCACACCTGCAACTGCACTGCACCCACCTAATCACTTTCCTCCAACAGAGTTGTGTCGTTGGATATACTTTTATGAGGCCTCAATCCATTTCAAGCTTAATCGCTTACGATGGTGGTCTCCTGCATTCAATGATCTCTGTTATTTACTGGAAAAATACTGTATATTTTATTTCATATTTTTGTGTATGTACACCGCTCAATGCAATCACCTATGTGTATCTATTTGTGTACTGTTATCAATTTATTTCAGTGCACTTGCTATTCTTTGTCTTTGTACTTTTTATGCCTCCGCCACGAAGTGGTGCCGGAGGCATTATGTTTTCGGGTTGTCCGTCCGTCCGTCCGTCCGTCCTTCCGTCCGTCCGTCCGTCCGTCCTTCCGTCCGTCCGTCCGTCCGTCCGTCCGTCCGTCCGTCCGTCCTTCCGTCCGTCCGTAATGAATTTTGTGGACAAGGTAACTATCAAAACCTGTTGAGGTATCCTAATGAAACTTGGCATGTATGTGTATTAGGGGGTGAAGTTGTGCCTATCAACTTTTGGGTGCACATGCTCAAGGTCAAAGGTCAAAAGGTCAAGGTCAAATACATAAAATTTCACTATTTCCACCATATCTATTGAATGCCTGAAGATGTTTTCTTGAAACTTAGTGTATACATGTATTACCCAATTAAGATTCTCTGGTGAAAGTTTGCGTCATGAGATCAAAGGTCAAAGGTCAAAAGGTCAGGGTCAAATACATGAAATTTCACTATTTTCGCCATATCTATTGAATGCCTGAAGATATTTTCTTGAAACGTAGTGTATACATGTATTACCCAATTAAGATTCTCTGCTGAAAGTTTGGGTCATGAGGTCAAAGGTCAAAGGTCAAAAGGTCAAGTAAAAATATCAAAACTTCTTTTTTTTCTCCGTGCCTTGGAAAATTGTTCAAGGTATCTTCATGGAACATAGTATATACATGTACTGACTGGAAGTGATTATCTAGAGAATGTAGGGTTCATGGGGTCAAAGGTCAGGGGTCAAAGGTCAAGTGCAACACTTCAAAATTTTACTATTTCCCTCATATTTATGCAATGCCAGCAGGGTTATTATTTTTTTACACTTGGTGTATGCATGTGTAACCTAATAGAAATTCTCTGGAAAGTTTTTTTTTTTCTTCTTTTTTTGCCTCAAAGGTCAATAGGTCAAAGATCAAGTGAAAGTGCTGAACTAACTTTTTCCTCCATATCTCGAAGTGGCTCAAGTTATCTTGAAACTTAGTACATATTATGCATGTTCTACCTGAAAGCGATTATCTTATGAATTTTAGGGTCAAGGGCCAGATGAAAATGGTAACAATTTACTATTCAATTCAGAAATTGCACTTTTTCTCCACACCTGTACCTTGAAAATTACTCAATGCCTAAATGTATGAATGGGTCAAAGTCAAGTTAAAGTCCTTAAATCCCTAGATACATGCTCTCCTATTCATCCAATTAAACCTAGGTCAAGGAAGGTGAACATTCAACACATTTGTGACAAAGTTGTCATTTCAATATTTTGCCAATTTTGTGAAAATGTAATCACACATTGTCCACATGTACTATCTAGATCTATTGGGAAAATCATGCATTATGGCGGAGGCATACCAGTCGCCAAAGCGACATTTCTAGTTGAAATTTGTATTTAAATTGTACTTGATCGAATGCAGAAATAAAATAAAGCAAATCAAAATCAAATCTTTTTTTTCTCTCTCTCTCTCTCTCTCTCTCTCTCCCTCACACGCACACACACACTCACACACACCCAACCACGCGCACACATACTAATATCAGGGGTCAGCCCAAATAATATACAGTATCTAAATAAAGCACACACACAGAATAGAGGAAATTACTATAACTGTATCATTATTTCAAGGGAAAGAAAAAATATATAAAAATAAACATACAGTGTATAAAACACGGAGCTCTAGGCATTAAAACAATGATTCGGGGCAAAATCAGAGGCGTTTATACAGCAAAGTAGTTTTGCAGCAAAACAATGGAGAAATATTATACAAATATAGTGGTGGTTTCAATGATTATATACCTGCGGGCTTCAAGCCGAAAGAGAAAGTGGAAAATCAGTGCCAGAAAGTGGGAGTCATATAAGATACTTCAAGGTAAATTTAGACCATAAATTTATAAGTATTAAATACGTGCAGGCGAAAAGGGGGATTTACAAAAGTTAGAATTGTTACAAAAATGATGAGAAAGTCCACATGAAAGGCAACATGATGACAAAGTTTTGATGGTTAATCACCTCCCAATCCATTGCGTTGATATCTTGTTATCCAATTTCCTTCTTTCCTTCTCTTTCTCTCTATCTTTGCCTCTTCAAAAGAAAAAAAAAAGCAGCGCAAAAACAATAACAACATTTCTTTTTTTTTTCAGGCAACCCTGGGACGGTGACAAAGGATTTTTTCTAACGAAAGACAATTACAGTTGATCAGTTTTTCCGTGTTTGAATTGTCCTACACATGTCACGCTGTCGTTACTCGTCAATTGCATCATAACATACCATTCACCTGTCCGTCACATTGGAGGAACATGTTGGTTAGCTTTTCCTCTTATCTTTTTCTTCATTTTGTTTAAGTGAGGGGATGGGGAGGTTTTTGCCGTAGGTTCAATACTGCCAAATTTCTTCGCCTTTGTGTTGATTTTTTTTTAATGTCGAAACTGTCCGTTAAAAAAAAAAAATCTAACCAATGAAAACTTATATGATAGTTGGTGAAAGTACAAACTTTTCTTTCACCCCTTGAAAAAGGACCTGTCCCAGACGTTTGAGAGGGAAAGGGAGGAGGGAGATGGGAAATAGAAAGGAACTGATCTTTATTTGATGAAACTCAAGTTAATAAAAATACAAACAAATCACCATAAAACTACATACTGAAGAGGAGCAAATTACCCAAAAGGACGATGCCCTTAGCTGCAAAAGACGGATATTGAATTATGTCTACAAGATGATATGATTAAAAGAAAATGAAGAGAAAAATAATTAAACAAGACTATGCAAGATATGCAAGAGAAGCAAATGCGGGGGGGGGGGACTTATGCGTAGCTTCATCACTACTCGTCCCTCTGTGTAGGGTACATACAATACATTATGTTCATTGTAGTGGTACGATTTCGGGTTGTTTTGTCTTGTTATAAACTGACCATAACAATGGTCAGTTTCAATGTCGTGCTGGGCTACCTTGGTCGTTGCCTTTGACCAAAGCGACGAATTATAGTAAGAACATTTGCCTTCGAAGCCATGGTTGAATTAATTGTCCCACTAGACAATCTATGATCCCGATATCCAGGGGGTTGACGCTGTCTTGACCTGGGCAAAATGTTACAATGTTAACTTTCATGTTTTGTCCATATGTTTCTGTCTTTAATAGGGAGGGGAACGACGGACGTGATTTGGTTAGTGCGGTGTGTTGGTTTCGCCTTCTGTTCTTTTCCTTCTTTGTAAATGACAGCATTTTATGGGGGTGTAGATTGTCACGTTTAGGTATCATTAATGACGAAGAGAGTGGATAACTGTTTTTGACAGTCTAGACATCTACTCCTGGGTGGTTGGTGTGGAGGCTCAGATTAAGCTCCGGAGTGGTGACTTTTTTTTTCTTGAATTAGTGCTCTGTAACGTCTAGTTAGCAGAGACTGTGCCACATTTGGAATAAATTGTGAGGGATTTTGATTTGAAATATGAATCAGCGAAGGTGTAGAGGCTGTCCGTGTGATGCATAAAGCAAATAAAGCGAAATTATTGGTCGTATTGTATTGAAGGCATTCGACATTTTCTGGCACTTTACAAACTATACCTATCGTAGATTCACCTGAAAGACAGACTATGGTAGGCTCACTCAACAGGAATTCAGGAACAACAAAGTATAGTGTCCACTTGCTTGGATTTTTGTTTTCTGCAGAGACAAATTTTAAGGAGGAAATCTATTTTGGTATTTTGCCAATGGGTTGGTTTTGAGTGAAGGTGAATAAAATGCAAAAAGACAAACATGAGGTCGTTTACTCTTTTCTTCCGACTCGGGATTTTCTGTCACTACACTTTCTACACACATGGAGACATCTGAGTGGGCCTCCTTGATTGCGCATCCTGTGGATTATAAGATGGTATTTTAATGGTTTGCTTTAATGTGTTTGTCTGTTAAGTTCTTTAGCTGTTCCATAATTCTCTTGCAAGTTGTGAAGATGTTAGCCGTCTCGAAACGACAGTGATGACTTTAGTCACCTGATGTTAGATGTTTTTCGAGACGTCCAGTAAAACCAGAAGATTCGAGTCAGTCTCACCTTCACATGCTACGCACTTGTTGATATTACCCCCCCCCCCTCCCTTCCCCCCCCCCCCCACACACACACACCATCGGTCGCGCAAACAAACGATCTGTCAATCTTAGTTTGATTAACCCGACCGTGACAGATTGTTCATATATAGTACAACGTGATAAGACCAGAATATAAAAGTAGTCGTTATTATCACGTTGATGTCTTGTTATTGTCACCACACACAATGCACACACGCAATGTACCAGCAAATACAATGATGTTTGGCGCTAGTAACCACTGATTTATGACAAAGTTAATCCAGAGACGAATCAGAGCAAACAGCGAGATGTGAGTCAGATCAAACATACAGCGACTTGTTATTGAGATTGATGGACGGAGGGATCGGGAAGAGGTATACCCGAAATTCACAAAATAGAATTTATTTATCTATATTTTCCGTTTTCTGCGGTTGTTACATATGTGTACTCGATTCAATGACCATTGACAAATACGCGAATGTTCTGTTACTCCTGTTGATTATTATGAGCATGATGCACAATGATAACTTACGCTCAAGAAAATATTACGGGCAAAAGAAGTAATGGTACGTAATTGTCACGCTATTAAAATTTCCGTTTTCATCGTGATGGGAAGGCGAAAAGTGTAAACAAGGTATATCACATTTTTAGAATTAAATAAAAGACACACAGGGATGAAAAATGCAGTAAGTGTAGCTTGAATGAATGAATAATTTTGCTTGGACCATCCAAATAATTGGTTTTCTTACTATCCCCCTCGACACCAACAAGAGAAGGGGGCATTTCATGAAGCACTTTGTCCGACAACTTTGTCGGACAAATTTGCTCCTAGCCAATCAGATGCAAGGATTTCAGTAGCTTGTAACATCAGTTTGTCAGAAAAAATATCTGACAAAATGAAATGCCCCCTGCAGATCTACTCCGTTACAAATTATGTAGATAACTTCGAGTCTTGATACCACAATGAAAATGAGCAGTTGATATCTCGTAATAATTAAACTGGATTAGTATGATAAAACACTGCTTTTTTCAAACTCTTAGTATCTATCAGATGATCACTAACAAAAACTTCTAAACTAATCATGAAAGAATAATAATATTCATCGTTTTCCTTCTCACAAAAAATACTTTTCTTGAAAGTTGTTACCCTTGTTGTTTGTTTGTTTGTTGTTTTTTGCATGCTCACTAATTTGTAATCACATTAAAGAAATGTTCTTTTTAGGATGACGTTTAATCTTGTTGAGAATACCAGTCATATAAATAATATATAAAATTATAACGGTGAGATACTATGAGATAACGTAAACCAAGCTCCACCTGGGAGCGACACAATATATTTATTATATTACTGACAAGTGAAGTTGATCTGACTTTAAATCGCGATTCAGACCATCACAGTCACAACCCCCAGCACCAGGGGTGAATAGCCCAGAGGTCATTGTCCACTGCCAATTTGAAGGTTGTTCAGCATGACCAGGGCAATTGTCAACAAACTTCAAATCAAACACGGAAATGTATTTGTCGCCTCCCCCCTTTTTTTTATACCAGACCACACAAAGTTATAGCAAAATGTACCAACTTTTTGTTTTTATTTTTCCTTTTTTTCTTATTAATTGTCTACTTTTTTTTTTTTTGCTACCTTCCCAGAATTTGAAATTGATATGTTAGCAGCCGAGCTGTGAGTGACGCGCTCAGTCCTAAGGAAAAACAAAGTATGTTCGCAGTCAGTCGATTCCAAGTATATCACTGTGACATTTCAATTCGTATACCAAATGATCAAAATATAGCCATCAGCTAAATCGCAAAGATCTTATCAAACCGGTGTGATACACTCGCGGGCAAAGGCAACGTAATTATCCTAATGTTTTGTTGACATCGTTTAATACAGCAGCGTACGGTTTCTGTGGTTGTCTTTTAGTAATAGGAAAATGTCACTAGACCAAAGCTGCTCTGTTATACGCGGAACAATCTTCTAAAGATGATGTATAGTACAATAGGGTCTACAGCATCTAGACGTATGTCAAGCTGTCAGCAAAGTTTCTGCTGTATTTAGCTCACAGCTATCTAATGTGGGAAAACAAACACGTCTTTCTAATGACACTATGTCGCTGCGTGAAAGAACGTATGATTGGCAGGTAAAGGTCCTGTCTGCGGTTTGAATGATTGTAGGTTTGCAAGGTAGCCATTGGAACGAATAGATGAAATTATAAAAGTTGTTCCTCACCAAGCAAAAAAGCATCAATTTAGCCTGTCTGTACAAGATTATGCTGTTCAAAACTCAAAACTTATTTAAACTGGGAGTAGTCTTGTATAGTGTGCCCGCATGTTTGAATACAAAGTATTCTGGTACTATTACAGGTTTACATACTACATGGCTCTTCAATCCTTTTCATCCTGTTCTTTTTTGTATTTTTTTTTTATAGAATTAAATGACTAACCCATGACGATATAGATTATGTACTATGAATGAATAAAATAAATGAAATCAATGATAATTATTAAATCATTTCCAATGATAGAGTTATGTAAACAATATTAATTGATTCTCACTTTCCTTTCGAAAATGCTAATATGATCATATAGTTAAATGGCATTGTTAAATAATAATAATTAGGATTGTAAAAATTAGAACTACTAGTATTATCATACAAATATCATCGGCATCATTATTCTAAAAGTTTTATTAGCAACGTAATGTCATTTAAACATGTAAGTCACAAAATGTGTTTAAGATGTTTTCCTGATTTAACGAAAATGAGAAGACCCCGCATAATAGTGAGTTCAAAAAACGATGTCGCTCACGAGACATAATTTCATAAGGGATTTCTGCATCCTCCGGGATCTAGAGAATTGTTGTTCATGGTTTCATGTATCTCGTGAAAACTGAATAATGTCGACACAACACATAGCCAAGTTTGTGGTTAGTAGGATCCACGTGGCACGGAGGACTAACGCACGGTTTCGCTCTGACAAAGAATTGAAAGGAAAGCTATATATAATGTCTTTTCTTTTGAATACACGTGTAGCTCCTGGGAACTACCTTTAAATCGAGCCTGCCGGGGACAATTACTATCAGTGCATCGATCAAATCAAGGTCGTGCTGTGTCATCTTCCTCCGCCATTACCGAAATTGATGCTGATTTTACCTTGGGGGAACTGCACCTTACCGATAAGTTCGGCCTGGACTTGCCTGCGCCAACACACATGCCCGGCTGGCCTTTCGTCCAGTCGTTAGGTGTACACCATTTTCCACAATATTTTGAACAGTACCGGGAATGTCTCGTGACTCGTGGGATTAATCCGTTGGAGAAAGAGATGCATCATTTTATGTTGATTCGCCGTCAATTGATGATCTCTTTTCATTCAACACAGAAGAGTAACGCTTCTTGGAAACAATCTGCTAAAATCTACCAATGTTGACAAACATAGGTACAAAGATGTTTGCAATTCCAAACATGATTAAGTTTTATACAATTATGAAATCACGATGTGGATTATTTTGATGATAACGTTGATAACAAGAATGATGCAAATCTAGAGATGAAATGATTGTCATTGACGATAATGAACACATATCTAATCATTGCTTCATACTTGTGTAAAAACAAATGTCAAGGAAGTGAACTATACAGAACAGAATAGAAGAAGAGAAGAAGATGTCCAATACAGATAGATAATAGTTTCACAGTAAGAATGTAGATTTACCATATATATCTATTTTGCATACTTGAAATCTGTATTAAAATATCAAAAATAAAACGGAGAGGCAGACATTTGAGTAGAGCGACTGTCATTCTAGGCAGCACCACCAGGAGATACAACGACAGGAAGTAATCGCAGGACACTCAAAGACGTTGCAAAAAGCTTTCACACCTTTTAAAATAGGATAATTACTCTGTATTACACACACATGTATGTTGTTGTCACGTGCTGTCAAGTTCTCATCTGTATACAGAACTGGACAGATACAGCTGTAACCGTGTCAACAAACTTTTGCAAGTCGAGTGCACTCTCAGTAAGTTGTGTATAAGGTGGTTTTTTATCTTCATAAAGAATCGAGGAACAGGTGAAGAGTTACACAAACTGAAACGTCCACAGAGCACACCATTCCCTCGCGTTAAAAATATGAATCATTCACCTAAGGGCTCTAGGATAACTAAAATTGAAAGTGACATGCAAACTCTCCTCTGAAATAATTTCAACGTTTTGCTTCTCTTTTCCAAGAAACATTCTATTGTTATCAATATTTTGCTGGAGGAATATCAGTTTCATTAATATGGAGCGACTTGAAATAGAAAACTGGCATATAGTTGGAACACTTCGGGCCCATTCCTCAGCAGGCAGCGAAAAGAGGGTATTTTGGCGATGTTTTCAAGAGAAAAAGGGCGGGCTAATATCACGCACGCAGACGACAGTTCAGTGAGTTGGCAATATTTCGCCAGGCTGATCGGGTTAAACAAACGGAAGCACACCCTGTCAAAATGTAAATATCGGCCAGAAAATAACGCCGCAATGTAGTGATGAACGTACCAAATGCATAGTTCATAGGTATACACTTTCACTATTCGCAGCTTGGTCAAATCGCGTCTTCATGCCAAGTTTTCCCCATTAGCTGCAACAATCGTATTTTCCCCCAAGGCTCTTTCCTGTTTTACCTGTACAAAATAGACGCTATCATCATATTGGTCGAGTTTTTGCTTCTGGATCAAAATGTGCACGTACATGTTAGCCATCGCTACACTCCTAAAAATAAACTTCAGGGGTTTTTTATGTATTATCTAGCTATTATCATCATTTTGTATAGTATTCTGGTTGGAAAAACAAGATGACAATAAATTGCGCTGTTCTCTCAGACAACGTTGACAACGGTTCAGTCAATATGTCTTGATAAATATATTATTGTAGTATAATTCAAGTTAAAGATGTAGTTTATAAAGTGTGTTGAATTACAGACAGATTTTCACTTTCTTCGCTCTTTTTTTTTCTTTGCACATTTCATTCCGCTTACCTATCAAAGATATAATTCATATTGATTTCCACAACAATTTCAATTAAATTTGAGAACAATCTAAAATATTAATTGTGACATCGAATTACATGACCCTGGAGCACAGCTTGCTTCAAGGTGCATCGCATAAAAAAAAAAGGATGTGAAAGTCTAGATATACGATTAATATAATTGTCAAGTTCATACAGAAGTGTTACTGAACAAGTAAAAAAGCACAGCAGCAATCAAACATGCGAACAAAAACCGAAATACGGCAGGAAATATGGCACACAAACAGGTGGGAGAGTACGATTAAGATTGGTTGGAGTGACCACACCCATAACTTTATTCTTCATGCTATGATTTTAATGATGCTTCGATTGAGACCGTTACGTGATATGTGCAATTTTGTGGGGATTACAACTTAAGCCGTCCATGAAAATAAAATCACTAGACTGGTGTGTCTATTAAATATAATCCCATATCCTTGTCAATCAGAAATATCAAGGTGGAACTCCCTCCCCCTCAAACAAACAAAAAAAAAGTATACGTGGTCGACACTTTTTAAAAATATTTTCTCGCTTTTATGAGTGGATCAGTTTAGCAAGTGATTACCACAATTTCGCTGGAATTGTGGATGTGGTGAATAAAGAGTGGTTTTGTATGCTAACTCTTTCGTCACTGTCCCATCGTATCCTGCTCCGGTTAACCCTAACCCACACGCCCACTCACACACACCTTCTCCCTCTACGGCGTCTGGCGAAACACACGAACTCGGACTAGGGTGTTGAACCGGATGTAGGACATTTCCGCTTAACTGACGACGCTTTCAAATTCAGAGCGAGTTTCTCGGCATCGGTGCCGTAGCTATAGGTTCAGGTTTTTTGTAATAGTATTACATAAGATGGTTTCAAAAATAATATCTCACGGTCAAATATTGGTGAAGAGGTTATATGGCAGTCTGATTAAAACCATTATTTTCCATTCTCTATTATTTTGAAAGAAAAGTACAATTTTGAAAAAACGTACAATTGTAGTTAATGGAAATGTTTACATATTGCAGTTCAGACAATAATTGTACCACAATGCGATTTACACATAGGTCTATGAGACCGATACCAATAGCACTTAACGCTATCGATGAAAAAAAAAATCGATCAACCGCATATACGACGACATTCATGGTAAACAGTAAGTGCTCACCGTATCATAGCACATTATTCTCTATTAACATTTTGTTTTCAACATCAACATCATATATTGCTACGAGTTACTTCTATTACTACACCCACAACCACTACTAATACTTCTACAACTACTCATAATGGTAAGATTACTACTACTCACATTACTACAATTACATAGTGCGCAGCTAGTAATTCTAACGCCACCACTACTGAAACCACTACTTCTATTACTACTACTACTACTACTACTACTACTACTACTACTACTACTACTACTACTACTACTACTACTACTACTACAACTACATTTTCTTCTGCTGGTGAAAATGCTACAAACTCATCATTGTTCTCGGCACCTACCAAAGAGCATTGACCTCCTATGTCAAAGACTAATTGCTCGTTTTTTGCTTTATGTTTAGGTACCTTTGTTGGGGATTTTCCCACAGCAAATGAGCCTAAATAATCTGAAGTGAGTTCACTGCATTCTTTAAGTGGAGAGTCATTGTCTTTAATTTCTCATGTGCACAAATAAAGTTTTCTGCTCAATACGAAATTTGTTAAAATGAAAATTATCGGGCAGAGAACATACTTGTTGATATTGTCATCATATCAAATTTGGGGAAAACCCGGCATGTTCTTTATGAGGTATATGTATTAGATGATGATTTAACTTTGTACTGATTATTATGAATGTTTATATCATTTCCAACAGCATATTACGCAATTCTAGGAGATACGCAGAGGACACTCTAGCTCGAAGATTACTTCATTGGTTTTCCAGCAAGATGTTGACGCGGATGGAGGCATTCATTGAAATGTAGAGCTTGTTTAGCTAGCTAGGATCCACGAATCTCGGTGCGGCACACACAACTTTCTTCAAGCGCATAATATCGCTAACATCTTACTGCAGCATGGGTATCAAGTTAGTCCCAACGGTTGGCACGGGGCAAAACTCAACGTCCACTCACACCACATTCCTTCAATCTGTACATCATTTCTATGATATATTCTTTATCATGTTAGGAGGAGCTTTGATGTAAGACGTTATGGGAAGGCAAATTAGGGTATAGAGATCGCAGAGAGATAGAGGAGGACGAGGAGGGCACTGTTCCTTCCGCGGGGTTTTTCGCCTGTGCATCCAAATCTGGTGCGTTCTCCGCCCTTGCAGGCTCTCTGTAATATGATACGCCCGCAACTGATTCCCTTGGCCTAAACCATGAGACACCCCGTCTAATCTCTTACCCCCTTCACTGCCCCATCCACTACCCTCTCCTTCGCCCACTCTGCTTTGATATCTAAAAAAAAAAAACAAAACAAACAAACAAACACACAAACAAACAAAAATAATATCAAGTACACTTAGTCATTATGCATAACGCGGATGCTTCTGTTCAGACGATATCAGTTTATAGCAATTATATAAACATAGCTTCAACATCGCTTAGAGTTCACAATTTAGTTCACAAACATCGATTATAATGTTGATACCAAAAGGTACCCGGGAAATAGTTTGAAAGGATCCTGTCTGCGATGTCCGCATCCTGGACAATTTTCGGTAACTTATCCTGCGTCACTGGTCATGGATGTCAAATTCTCACAATCTCATATAGATGTGGATATCATTGTACATCTCTGAGTCCTTTAATAACAAGAGGAGACTTAGCTTGAAATTACCCTCCATTGCTAAGGACTTGTTTCTGTGTTTATATTTATCTTTCTGTCTCTTTTTATGGTCGAATCAATCGGGGATAAGGTTTCTTGTGAAATTCAGTCAAAGATAACACTGATGTCATGACACGTAATCAAACGACTTACAACTAAACAGTATGACGGTTTGTAGTAAGCCAGCTTTTTTGAAAGAGTTGAATTTACATTACGGAGACCCCTTGTAGAAGGAGTTTGGCCACATGCACGTTAATACATCTGTTGTTTTTGTTCTGAATGTGTTGTTCTGAATGTGGTGAAAATGTCATTATGGGACGGAAAGAACGATGATGTGACGAATGACACAAAACAACAATCCAACCTGCCGACATGCGTCATGTCAGCGTTTGGGTGATTACCTAACCACCTCTTCCCAGGTGGTTATTTTACTGATCATCGAGTCGTTGGACGTCATGAGGGTGAAGTAAAAATGGGCGGGGCAAGCTTGGTTGGAGCTGGGCGAGGATGATTTTACGAAATGTGTTAAGCTTGGCTACTCCATCCCCTCTTCGTTTCTTCAGTCTACAGTCAGGCATCTAACGTATAAAAAATATATATATTATTCTTTGTAGGTATATTATATTATTCTTTTTATTATTTATATTAATTACATTATACTTTTTATTATCTATATTAATTATACTGTTATTCTTATTAATTATATTATTCTTTTTAGCTTTTATTTTATAAAAAATATATTATTCTTTTTAGCTAAACGTTGATACTCCTCTGACTGGAGTGAAACCGCCCGAAAATTATACTCGGACTTCTTCTTGGTTGAATTTCAGATGAGATAATGATTGTCATCCATCAGGTCTACTAATTTAGAGTTAAATGACAGGGACAGTATGAAATGAAGCAAAACAAAACAGAAACTAATATGGTACAAGCTTGATACACAAACAGACAAACAACTTACAAAGAGCGCGTGATTACAATTAGTGACTTCTTAACTGTACTTTCTATCGACAAAACTGAGAAGCACATATTCAACAAACTATCATAGCCTATAAGCATAATAATTCTCGATATACTGCGAACATTAGTTTGAGGAGTCACTATCATTAATGGTATATGGCGGCGAAAGCGCGAAGTTGTCTTAAATTGCGTCTGTAAAATTCTGCCGTTGCATTACAGGGGGATTATACTTCAAAGAGCGTTTGCTATTCTGAGCTATGACCTCTGTGTGTAGCTCCGGTCATGTGTTTGGCTCCTACCCTCCTCGAAGCTGTCATCTGGACCTGCAGCCCCCTTTCTGGTCAGTTATTCTCGGATTGAAAACATCCGAGAACTACCTCAAAGCAAAGGCCCGGATGGACCCGCCATCAAATTGACACATCCATCAGTAGAGCGTCTGAAAGCTTACTCGTCATGCTCGACTTTCTCTTATCTGCGTCTCTGCGAAATCCCAAGAAATGATAAACCCTCCTGAATAAATGTTTAATCTAGATTTTTTAACTCAGAGCAAGAAAGGTAGTTATTACAGAATGGCGAGGGCTGACTTTATCATCCTTCATCGTCTGCTGAGAACCGGATTTGAGGGCTTGACAATTTGAGGAGGGTTTCTTCCCCTCGTTGTCGAGAAGGGGAAAATTTCCGCTGGAAATGGCAAAATGATGAAAAATGCGGACGGATATTGTGAAAATGATTGATTTGCCGATATCCACTTCTGTAGGGAGTAGTACCCCGGCTGCTCGGCGGTCATGACCCCCCATAACAGCTGAATGTATTAAGACACTATGCCCGAACGTTTAGCAGCTATTTACAGACAGCGAAGTTTATACTTCATGTACTGCGAGGCAAAACGTAGATACGCAAGTTCGTTATGCTAAAAAGACACTGCATTACATTGCATTATGCTGCTATCTGCTTTCATTAGATGTGTGATTGTAGGTTTGCTTTTTAAAAGATCTAGAATATCTCCACAGAGAGAGAGAGTGTCAAAAGAAAACACTCACAGTCCGTGTATGCAGTGGACAAAATTGATACGTTCATAAAAATTATCGCACAGCTTGATGCCGCTGTGTTTCTTGACAGGACGATTCAAGAACACTTCGACAAATATTGTTATAGATAATATGTCATGATATGATATATTCTTTCATGACATATATTCCTAACGATCGATGCTGACATATCTGTCAAAGATGTTGGGCATTCACACATTACCCACGATAGAGGGTATAACACAAATACTTTTGGTTTTGTCCGCAGACGACGTCACGGTCATATAACTAATACTACTTTCTCTGAAATTAGATATCACGCCATGTTAAATGACTCTGACAGTTCATGCGTTACTATTCTCATTATGATTGTACAATAGCTTAGTTAGTGTCGTAACTTCAGAGCAAACTTTGCAAAAGAAAAAGGATACGGGAGAAGCTTCTTCATGGGCCCTGAGCCAAACGTGTTTGAATACCTGAATATAAAATACGACCCAAATCCATTACATAAAATTTAGGGGGAAAAAAAATCATTACATAATTTCCTAATTTTTTTTCAATTAATGGAATGTTATTTATACAAATTTATATGTAAAACATTCATTTGACTGATTATCTTTGCATGACTTCGAAATAGGTCTCCAAAGACGATAGTCAAATTTGGACTTGGTTCGTTTTCATATTCAGGTATTTGTTTGGTTATCCTCATTTATCTATTTATCTATCCATTCATTTTCAGACATTTTCATCTTTACACTTAGAAGAGTGTACATAAGAGTACTGACGTCAACATTATAAGTTCATTAAACAAAAATGAATATATACGACCTCCACTTGATTCTGTTCAGCAAAGTGCGTAATAAAAATAATTATTTGTGACATGGTAAAGCTGAAATGTGAATGAGTGTAGGGGTTTCGATATACCGTTATTCTTTTCATGCAGAGACATTATACAACATCGTTGCTTCTGTTACTATGTGCAGCCGTCTATACTCTGCCTACTCAGTCGATAATGCCAGGCTTGCTTGCTATGTGAGACTCGCCCTTGCGATTTGAGATATTATACCTTTCGAGTTTCAAATATCATATTACTTGGCATCCCAACGGGCGAGTATTAGGCAATCGTGTTGAGAGACGGTCGATCCAGCGATATACATCGCGGTAAAGCGGGCAGGCCGATGATTAATTCTCGTTATTTGACTCATTACGCTGAAATTATGAGGGAAAGAGGAGATTGCGAAAATACAACTCATACATCCAATGCAATTCAATTCAGATTTTATTTCCAATATCACCTAAATTCTTTCAAATACAATAGTTTCAAGAACTCAAAGTGATATGATATAGTTATATGAGCATACATCTGGACGCAGAAAATAAAAATATTAAGCAAGCACATTTAATGTGCTTGCTTATTTTTATTTTCTGTTTAATAGAGGTAATTTACCTCTACTAAACGGTTTGGAAAATAATTGTTTTGTTGAAAAAGAGAGGCCTTCGTGAAAGACAAACTCGTAGAGATGTGAGCTACTCAATTAACTGGAAGGTTCAAAGGAAAGTTCAAGGCAAAAGCGAATGATATAATAGAAGCACACAGAAGAACACACACACATACGCACACCGATCGAGGAAACAAAATTGAAGACAGGACAAAACAGCGAGAAACATCAGGAAGGGGGCAAAGAGAGAGGGAGAGAGGAGGGGGAGCCCAAAGTGTCAATAAGTGTCGTAAGTATATCTTAAGTATGCCTTAAGTATCACCGAACTTAAATGTTGACTTTGATCTACCGCTGATAAAATCTGCTATCGAGACTTATTTTAAACTGTTTGGTTGTGATACCATTCATGTTGACGTAGAGAGGAAGATGTTTATTCATGTTCAAGGAGGGAAAATAACTCCTGTAATAAATAGGCTTCTGCAAGTACTATTCGGTAGAAATGTCATCCGCATTAGGGGTCGAAGTGGTCAAATAAGAGCCCCCGACTTAAACATACTACACATGGGAGCTGCATTAAGATTGTTACTAGTGATAGTTTTCAACTCATCACTTCATTGTAAATGTCAAAGAAGAAGGCAATACGTTTCTTTACACTCTAACCGAAATGACAACACTTGTTACGTCACTCTTTGCACTTTCTAACCTAACCCACATGGGGTCAAAGAGGATTTTGTCTAAAGCCTCGCTCCACAAACTTTTCCGTCGGTTTCGCAGTCGCCGCTGTATGCCAAGATTTCAAATTGAATATTCGGTTTCCACTGCTGACCTGCATTCGGTTTTCGCGGCAAGGGATTACCCGACAAACCACATCTGATCCGGCAGCACACTCCAACAAGAGGAGACATTGGTAAAAGACGGCATGGGTTTACTTTGGGCGTTTAGTGAACTACGTGTACACCTCTTGCGTCAATGCGAACGAATGTCTTATGTAGGCCCTATAGGTGTTTTAAATGATTCAAATGAACCCGCGCAACAAGGGGTCATTCTTTGCCTTTAATTTAATTCCTAAATTTCAAGTGCTTCTCAGAAATCACTGAATGCATATCATAAAAGATGATATTATAAAATCAGGCTACTGGCAGCGAGCTGTAACTCAATCCGGTTAGAAACATCAACCACGTTTTTACACAATTGGGAATGTAATAGATAAGTGACGAATCAATATTGTTCCCTTCTAAACCTGAAGCTCTATTTCTGTGCTTATATAAGGACTTGGTTCTTTGTCTCTTCACCGTACGAACAGCATAAGATCGGTGATCTTTACATTTGACGGTTATTTCCTCATCTGATACAACAGTATGATATAAGATGCATAACAAACTTTAATCTACCTGAAAATAAGATAATGCCATTTTATCCTACAAACGAAAATATGGAGGTCGTGCTCTTTATAGATAAATACTGTAACAAAAACAACACTTAACAGACACTTGAACACTCCAGGCGTCGTATCATTATTGTAGAGGTTACATGAAAGTACAATCGTCTGGACATATGTTTTTTAATGAGCAAACCGACAGAGGATGCTTTTGTTAGTGTTAGGATCTGGAGGCATTGAGGGTTTGTCCCTATCAGCTGTTGATGCTCTTATCCACGCCCTTGACTCCAAACATCGAATGAACTGGATCCTGGACATAGCAAAGCCCTGAGCTAACCCAACTACCCCGTCTTCAGCTATCAAAAGAATTAACTGAGCATAAAAGCAGAAACGAATAGAATTTTAAGCCATCCATTGAACGTTTTCTAAATCCAGTCGCGTGCGCTCTTTTTTGGTATTGTAGAAATATCCTATCGGCTCAAAAGTAAATCCTATCATAACATGATTATTGTTTGTTTTTTGAGGAATTACGAGTACAGCTCCATATAAAGAATGTGGCTGACTCTGTTTCAAACTGACGCCATGGGTTTTCAGGCAATGCGCAATCTAGTTCATGCGATTTTTATTCTTTCCTTCACATTATTTTTACACCCCATTATCGAAACAAAGTCATGTCTGCATGTACATCATTCTGGCATTAATGAATAACGTAACTCGCACAAGCAAGGGAGAACTTGGGGTACTTGGGAATTTGTTGAATTTAGTTTTAAGGCGCCTGAAGGAATCACAAACTTCTGACATCGCCACGAACCAAACTACATCAACACCTCGTAAAATGCAGCTGTGAGCCACCATGGGTCAGCCTACTTCTATGAAATGACTTGGTAACGCCACGTACCTCCCTGTATGGTTACCTCCTCCCTGTCACGTCTTGGCCCTTCTACATCACCACAGTGTCACGTACTCTTACTTTACAGCCAGCTCCCGTGTTGCTACAAATCACTCCTAATCAAATCTTATCATACTTCCATTGTGATGGAAAGTGGCACACTCCAAACCTTGTGGCAAGATGAGGTCGCACACTGTACCCATCAATGCAATGTTATTCTAAGTGACAACAAGAAGTGAACGTGATGTCCTTCCAGGGAAAGAAAAGATTGACTAGCACGTACATATGCTAAAGTGTAGACACATTCCACCAAACCCTTAAACCCAATTCATGGATCTCTTATACAATCTTATATACCTACCAAAAGAGAACCCAAACCATCCTGTATTAAACTACTCAAACTTACCATTACTAGGTTACAAGTGACCCTGGTACTGTGATAACCAAAGATCTACCTGAAAATCATGACAAAGCACAGAACGAACACTAGTTACAAGTGCAATCGTACTTGCTTGAAGTTTTAACTGGGTAAGGCTATCCACGTTCCGTTCCGTGGCGCCTACTGAACGGCCGTGAAGATAATCCTTAGGGACACGTGATACGTGGAGCTGTGTGTCACCTGTTGTATAAACTCTTCTTTCGAGACATAGTCACCACTCTCCCTTCAAAGCATCAAGAAGGAATGCCAAGATGTCAAAAACATGTCGCGGTGTATTAATCCGGCTAGTCTCATTTACGTATTTACTAATACTATTTTCTTATCTTACATTTATGATATGATATGATATGATATGATATGATATGATATGATATGATATGATATGATATGATATGATATGATATGATATGATATGATATGACATGACATGACATGACATGACATGATATGATATGATACGATATGATTATGATATGATATGATATGATGAATTTATTATTATCTCACTTTAAATAGTGTGTCTATACTTTGTTCACAATATCTGTTCTACTCTCCTCTGATTTGCACTACCAATATTACATATATGTACTTACTATAAGTCTCAACTGTATATTTCGTGTGTCTGTCAAGTAATGGCTACTAAATTCTGAAGCGTTTGTTTCATGGTCTAGATCAGAAGCTTTTACTTTTCTATATTTCGAGATAACGCTACAGAACTCGTGATTCATATCATCAACATTTCATCTGTACTAGACCGTTTGGATATCTGTACGTCTTTTCGTTATTTTTGAAATAAATACACACTCATATAGTCACAAGCACACACACACACACGCACACACACACACACATACACACACACACACACACACACACACACACACACACACACACACACACATAATGATGTACATCATATGAAAATGTAAGTTGGTATAAAATATTTTCGTATGTTTTGATTATATGTCTATAAGTAGATATTTAGAATTACGATTGTAATGATAATGGTCATCATCATAAAAAACATAAAAACTCGGATTGCCCCGGTAATCAATATGAATAGATGCCCATTGTTCAGAAAAGTTTAGATAGAAAATATCTATGAAGAGAAATATCAGCAAAGGAATGAAGGAAATATTTACAAAAATGTGTTCTACATAACCAGGTTTTGAGTGAAATCTTAAAGGGATGGTACAGTATTGGTGGAGATGAGAATTTGGCTTTTAACTTTTTGCAAGATACCAAGAAAACACTTATGATATAGTACAGAACATACCATTTTAAGAGGAATTCAAAGTTTATTTGATGAAAATCGGGTTTGGAATAACTGAAACATCCAAAAACAAAGTAAAACAAAGCACTCGTAATAAAGTGTGGGTCCCACACTTTATTGGAATCGCTCTTTTTGGATATCTCAGCCATTTCAAAAAACAATTTTCATCAAATAAATATTGAATTCCTCATAGAATTACATGCTCTTTCATATTTCATAAGAGGTTTCTCATTATCTCACCAAAAAATATTAGAAACCTGAAATTAGGTCTCAACAAAAATTATATGATCCCTTTAAAGTATATAAATACCCTTTTCTGCGTGTGTTCATGTATACAGTACTGTACCAATCCCAAACAATTTATTGCATTGTATGTCTATGTTTTAAGGGAGTTTTTCTCTTTAATTCTTCTTTTATGGTCTTTATTACTTTCTCTCGTTTTTTTCTTTCAAAAGGCTGACTGTTCGTGCGAAATATGTCTAGGTTTGAGGAAATCTACAGACGATAGTGTAATACGTGCTGACAAGATTGGAACGATAGCGAAGATTATACAGTAATGCGTGGTAGTGTTGTGGCGGCTCATTTCATGATGCAATAATAATATTGGCTCATCAAACCAAGGAGTTCTTTATATATTCACATGCAATCCTTTTTCTTTCTTTGCACGTTTTGAAGGAAGAAAGACAAATACATTCCGGGGCACCGTTTTTGTCACCTTGGGGGGGGGGGGGGGGGGGGGGAGGAGAGTGGGGGCTATAGTTTGAAGTCTTTATAAACTTAGAAATCAATACATATGTATTTCTATTTCTCATTCGAAATATGACTTGCGCCGAACATTTTTACGTCTGTTTAATCTAAGCATTAAGAATGAAAAGAAATCATTGTTACAACCAAATTAGTTTTTTTTTTCTTTTTTTGACAACGAATCAGGATTCTGTCCCTCACTTCCCACATAACAATCTTCTATCATCACCTCTTCATTTTCCCAATACTTTCCGTATAACTTCCGAGGACCGTAATGTACGTAGAGCATTACAGATGCCCCAATATCACTATTACGCTTCTTCCAATATTACTATGACAACAACCTTTAATTTGTCAGAAGTATGTGGTCTATTTAGTGTTCTCCTACAATGTTTTTGAAAAGTAGTTGCTATTTTCCTATCAAATTCACTTATAGATTCCTGTGATAGATTACCGTCATATTCTGCGTTAGTAATATTTCATCCAAGCTGAATATCTTGTTATATCATTCTGTTTCGTTGATATGTGTTTTTTTAACGTGAAATACGAAAAAAAAAATCTTATGAAAAAGATACTTCTTACGACAGACACTGTTTGTTTGATTTTTTTTTTTGTCATCGATCAAATAACGTGTAAGTCTATGCAGTACGTCTAAGCTTTAATGATACACTGAATATCATACGAAGATTAATGAGACACTGAATATCATACGAAGATTCCAGCTCGCTGAAAATGAACTGAAGAGAGCTGATCTCTGTAGTTTGTATCAACAAAATCTCACTAACTGCGAACATGAAACCAGTCATGGTGAAAATCCGACTCCTGTAGGACGTACATACCTTTGATCGTAACGATTCTGTTATGTTACTATGAGGAGCATAAGGAAATAATTTTTGAAATAGTGTGTGAATTTAGGATTCTTTTTCAAAGTTATATTTCGCCACCCCTCCTCCTGATACAATTAAAACTTTAACAGCCGTCATCCAAAATTTGTTTGATGACCGTATAACTGAATTATACCGAATTGAACCTACAAATCACAGGAAGTCACTACAAACTCAAATAAAAACTCGATAATTTTTATGTGTTGTATAGCTAAAAAGAATCACCGAGATCTCTCAATGAGTAAGGGCAACATAGAGGGGAGGCATAGCTTTCCCGCATGAGCCCCCATCGGTATGAGTGACAGCGAGCGCAGGAAATTGGCTATGTGGAAAATAAGCTGAAAATGTAATCGGTCGCATTATATTTTTGACTCGTCGCCATCACTCCTATACCCTTGACAGCGGGGGTAGGAAATAGCGGTAGGATGGAAAGCCTTCGATGGAATCTCGCCCCTCTGACAGAGGGCTGACTTCTTGTCCGGAATGTGTCAATACTTGGCTGGAATCAGAAGCGATAATGAAATACGTGTCGACGTCTGAATATTGGTCTTCAACTTAGCTGTGGACAAGATCGGGACGATAAGATTCACCTGGGAGGAGATGGTTAAATCATTGTGAAGGGGA
Source organism: Diadema setosum (assembly GCF_964275005.1). Classification (NCBI taxonomy): domain Eukaryota; kingdom Metazoa; phylum Echinodermata; class Echinoidea; order Diadematoida; family Diadematidae; genus Diadema; species Diadema setosum. The sequence goes on from NC_092698.1 coordinate 37,071,599, forward strand.
GTATGAAATGGATGATGTGTAATTAGCTTAGCAAGCGTTACCTTAAAGTGCCAAAATCGACGGATCGCTATTGAATGTGATATTTTGATGTTTTGATGAGTATCATACACTTCCAAGACATGACGCACAATCTGAGCTGAGAAGTGGAAGGGGATTCCCAAATATCTTATCACCTGCTTTTCTTTACGTGCTCATGCCAAACTTAGATGATAATCAGCGTTCTAAGTGAAGTTCGCACTGCAGATGCCATAGCAATAATAAACTATCATCTATCCCTACTTTTTTAATGTCTCGAAAATAATTATGAATTTTCGCAAAATATTTGACATTTCTGTAGGTATTTACAATTTCTTAATATAAAGCTATACTCCGTTCACCGAGGTGAACCGAAAGCACAGACACATACAGGGGATATATCATAATGGTTCCATGACACTTGCTCCTGCGACAATTGCTCCTATTATATCTGCACGATAAGCCAAACATAAATTCTACACACTAACATAACCCTAACCCTAATCGTAATCCTAATCCTCACAGCAAACTAAACCTAAAACTCTGTCACAACCCTAACCCTAACCCTAACCCTAAGTCCTTGGAGAAAATTAGACCCGAGCAATTGTCGCAGGAGCAAATGTCAGATAGTAGAGAGTAAGGATGTTAAAACACAAGCCTGACGTCATCTCATTCAAACATCAACAGACTACATCTAAGAATCTCCGATAATCATCAGGAGCAAAGCTTGCACTTCGTCTTTGTACCCACAAATATTGTGGTGATGTGGCCTTTTCCGTTTGTACCCCCCCCCCTTCTCCATCAGGCTCGACATACACTGACACTTTCAAAAAGAAACTCAAGACCTACCCACTTGAAGAACAATATCGATGATTTCATAATACATGGATTATTTGAATTTCCAACTGATTAACATGTTTATTTCATCTACTGTTTACGTTCACTAGGCAATTGCTAGGTGTAATTATTTTGAAATGTACGGCGCATATAGAAACAGTAAAGGCGTTATACAGATGCACTTATATACTTTTAAATACAAATTTTACATACTAATATCATCATTGTTTTATCAATATCATTTTGTTTGTTTGTTTGTTTGTTTGTTTGTTTCATTTTCATCTGAGAAGATGCATGGCTGAATGACCCATATTCAGCTACATTAGCTGCTCTTCCATGGGGTCCAGTTGGATGTGAGGCGGGACCACTTTACCGGGTTAAACACCTTGCTCTTTGCGATGAATAAATGAAGCGGGATCTTTCACGTGCATGAGTTGTGACTTTGTCACACAAGGGACCTCCATTTTATGTCCTATCCGAGGGATAGAGTGTTTTGCCTCTTGCTATGGGACGGTATGATTACACACAACATTGCTCAGTGGGACTCGGGAATCGGACCCTGAAATATCACCCCCCCCCCCCCCCAAAAAAAAAAAAGAGCGATTCTAATAAAGTGTGGGACCCACACTTTATTACGATCTCTTTGGTTTACTTTGTTTTTGGATGTTTCAGTCATTCCAAACCCGATTTTCATCAGATAAATCTTGAATTGCTCTTAAAATGGTATGCCCTGTACTATATCATAAGTGTTTTATTGGTATCTCGCAAAAAGTTAAAAGCCCAATTCTCATCTCCACCAATACTGTATCCATCCCTTTAAGGTTAAGTAAGCACCTCCATTCTCTAAGCATTGCTTTTAGTGATATCATCGTCATCAGTTATCATGTACTTCCGGAAATATTAGTTTCACCTAATCTAGTTAAATTTTCAATAATAACAATAACAACCGCCCTCCCCTCTCCCCCTCCCACACACACACGACAACATTCAAACATCCGGCTCCTTGCCTGTAGACGCAGAGACGAGTGAATTCTGCTTCGCTTGTTTTTCTGTGTCACGGTCTTCCGTCTCAGTTGCGGAGATATATGGAAGAAAAAAAGGGCTCCCATTCCAACTCTTATTGATGTAACTCTGTTGACTTACCGTGCTAACAGCACGTGCCTCCATGTCTGTGAGTTATTTCTCATTAAGGAGAATGAATTTTGTTTGCCTGACAACCAACGGCAACACAGGTGAATTGCAACACCTAAGCTGACGTTTGCAATTATGTCTTAACTTGAGTTGGCGCACTGATTGCGGACCTTACTTCCCGTGATTTTTACTCGCATTCCTCAACCGAATTCCTGTTTCCTGTGACTTAATTGAAATATGTATAAAAGAAGTTGGTAGATGTTGTCCTATATAGCAAGAACCGAGAAAAGTTTATTTCGTCTCTCTCACAACGTTATAGTTTGTACACTAGTGTTCAGTATCATTTTCAGTTTTTCATTCAAACGCAACTACGTCGCTGTCTCAGATCCTGATGCTAGTAAATCTTTACTGATCATTGTATTCTGAAGTTATTCAATCTGGAATACTAGCATGTATTACACTTTAATAACAGAAACATCGAATTTTCTTTATTTATTGTGCACGATCAATGGAAAATTGTGAGGTGAAACTTCATGATTTCGAATCTTTTTAAATTTTCATCCAATTTTGATCAATTAATGTTCACTATTGTACTTGTAAGATTTTACTCTTTTTACCGAACTAAGATTTAACTAGACTTGCCATTCCTCTCTAAACCTCTAAAAATAGAGAAAAAATAATAAGAAAATATAAGATTTGTTACCACGACCTATACAGAGTGTTGATTACGCAACAACTGAGATATCACTGAAAGAAAAGTTTGATTTTGTTCTCTCTGATGATGGACCTATATACTTTAGTATATACACCTATATATGTTAGTATATATATACACACCTATATATCTACATACTTTACTATATATTATGCTATGTACCCTAGTATGTACTGGAGAAGTGTTTAGAAAGTAATGATGACGCTTAACCCGTTTTTGCTTTCAAAATCTTAAAAACGTCACGGCGGAGGTAGTAAAGCATTCACTCGGGGAGGTGGGAAGGGTCTGATTCAAGAAACGTACGATACAAACCTGACTTTGGTTGTTGGTGATGGTTATTCTGTACTTAATCGTGTTCTCCTGGAGGCTGGATGACAGATGTAATATTGTCGACTGGAGACATGGGACTCATCAGTCCCTTCACACACACTGACTCAGTGCAGAGAGGTCTGCATCAGTTCTTATCTCATCAAGTTTTGTCATGATTTCCAATCGTATCCAATAATGTGATAACTAAATTAGTCTAATTTTCACTCTGAGAAGCAGACGTTAGAGTGGTATGCACTCTTATTGTGAATCCGTGATAAAGCTGCGGGCGCGTGAAAGGAATACGAGACAAAAGAATCTATTATATCTATTTTCGTTATAAAGATAGTGCATTGACCTTAATATTTTCTTTTGTTACCAAGTATTGTCTTCTACTGACAAGCCGTTCGCAAAAGTCAATATTAGTACAGCACTATGTACACTCTTGCTCATCTCATTACCGTATTGAAGATGAGTGATATCCAGCAATCTCTACCGAATCATTAGTTGTTGGTGGTTTTTTGTTTTTTCTAAGAAATCCGAAAAAAAAAATTGAGGCAATGAATGCATCGTATCCGTATGTTTATTTATCCCGGTTTATTCTGGGGTATTCATCGCATTGATACTCAATAATGCTATTTTCAGTAAATTCCCCATCCTGTGCGTTTGTTTTCAGGCCTGTATAAAAGTGTCACGTATCAATCTATCAGAAACCTCAAACATAATAAGCTTTACCGCAAAATTAGAAGCCTCTTTTGACAGTAATACAGCATTTGATAGTAAGATAAAGCACACTCGTGGTAGGAGTTGTATCTATACATGATACTCTCTGGGGTAGTATGGTCTTAAGTCAGTCTTTAAGCATTATTTCTGGGTAATACAAACCCCGTCATGGCTAGACGAAATCGGCGTCAACTTTATTTAACTCAGGATGTGGTCGCGATCTAGGGAAAGGTGTCGGCACGGCGGGCGGGGAGAGAGAGTGGAGTGACACATGGCTCGTGTGTAAGGCGCAGGATGGACAGGATTTAAGTCCGGGAGCGTGGAAAGTTTGCCATGGTTGCCATACCATCTTTTGTGCCGAACAGGTGAGGGGATATAGGAGAGGGGTTATATGAGTACAGGGAGAATACTCCACGCCTGTGCTTGGAACTAAATTCGTCTCATTTCACCCTTTGTAGTGTGACGTGTGAAAATTTCCAAGATTTTGTTTTCTCTTTCCTACCAGCTTTATAAGGTTTGTAGAAGAGAAGCGATCTCCAGGGAACGGACAGGAGTACATATTTTGTTGTACTAAACATGCACACACACGCACGCACACACACACACATACATATGACATGTATATGACATGTGTGTGTCTGTGTGTATTACACAGGGAAAAATGTTTAATTCCTATATCATAATGTGACAAGTAAAATGAAGGGAAATGCCTAGCTCTCCTATTGAAAGTTATCAAACGTCTCACGTGAGCATCAAGGGAAGTGCAGGTAACCCAAAGCAGACTCCGAGGTGTGGAGGCTTAGGGGCTGAAGAGTAGGTAAGTCAGGAGAGTATACCTCATACTCCAGTTACAACATTTCTTTATTGATATATGATTATCATCATTGATCGTGTCACTGAATAAAGTATGAAAAGACCATTTGAAATCACCGAGAGTTTGGAAATTACACCGACGCACGCTTTTGTGATGATTGGGGTATTAGATAAGGAGATATTGCTGAAATAGTTCGCACGGTGATGGAAGACCTATTGATAAAGCATTAGAAAACAAAGTGAAATCTCGAAATTCCTCCTTTTTGATGACACGTCCTACCTTCTTTTTTAATGATAATGATAATGATAATGATAATGAATAACATTTATATAGCGCTTAATACTGATGTTTCTAAGCGCATCAATCCGGAAAAAGAAAAGAAGAAAGTATAACATGAAAGTTATACACAGATCTACACAGAGAGGGTAATCCTAGATAGAAGTATAAGAACAAACGTAAACATTATAATGGTAATAATGTGACGTTTCTACGAAAGACAAAGGAGAGAAAGTTGTGTATTATTGTGATAACAATTACACAATAGATGTGATGATATTGACAATCTCTTTAATCGAGAAATCATGCTTTGGCATATTAGAGAGAAAAATGAAAATTAGTTGTCATTAATTCTAACAGAGTATAAAAATAGAAAGTAGCTTGTGTGAAATAGACACGATTATTGTTTGTAGATAGCATACTACGGCACTGATTATCGAACATAAATATGATTATAGTTAGAACACAAGAATACAATTACAAAATACCAGCTTTGATTACTTCCTTATATCAATAACAGCGACTTTAACAATAGTTCAGAAAAAATGCTTTGCACTGAGCCATAGAACTCTTGCCCTCTGTTAAATACACTCGTACAAAATTAAATTCTGCAAAATGAAATTGTCGTTCTCTTGACAGGTAGAGATACCGTTAATGAAATTATCGCCTACTTTCCAGCGCTCTGTGATAATTGCAATCTCCTCGGACATCTAAACATGTTGGATGGACTTTTCCGTACTGACATCTAACATCTATTAGCGATGATGAACAACTTGTACTTGATATTGAGGGCTTCACTCACTTGTCACAACCAACGACGAAAACAGGTAATATTTACCTTCCCCCATTGTGCAGCAACTCTCTGTCATCATCGCCGTGTTCTTTTGTGACTGTCACTGAAATGGCTTGATGTGATTACCGGACAAGAACAAAACAGAAGCAGAATTGATAAATAGGAAGAGATAGGCATTTGCTTACCGGCAATAGAGCTCTCGCAAAAGCGTTGGAAAGGAAATCAAATTCATTACGGAGTATGAGAAGGGGGAAGTGTAGCGCGGTCGTGGTAGTATCTGGTCCAAATTGGCCTAAGGGGAGATGTTTCCCCTCTTATTTCATCCCAAATCACTCTGGACACTCGCAAGTAAAATCTATGTCATCTCCCGCCGCTCGAGGAGTATGAATGAAGCAGTGTGCATGGCAAACGATGATAACTCGTTTTAGGTAGATGATGGCGTCTTGGAGGTAGGATGATGCAGGATTACTAGATAAATGGTCATCCTTTGCTTCTTTTTTCCCCATTCCTCTCACTCTCACACTTTCACTCTCCCTCTATTCTTCTGTATGTCTCTCTGTCACACACACACAAACACACGCACACAAACACACACACACACACACACACACACACACACACACACACATGACCACAATGTGCTCCTGTACTCACTGCATATTCAATTTAATATAAAATTCCACCCATCTCACTTATCGAAGCTTCTGTGAAATATCAAATTTACGCATCTGTCATATTTGTCTGGATGCGTAAACGAGTCAAATAAATCAGTGAATTGTACATGAATTCGGATATTTTGAATATGCCTTGGCTATCGTTCCTGATTCAAACCCATTTTGTCCGATGTACTATGTTTCAAATGCGCATGATTTCTTGTAATTATGATTTAATAATGTGTTCCTAGACGATGAATTTTCTTTCGCATGATCTTATACTACGTATAGATGTTAATGTCGTTTTTAACTTTATCATATCTCTCCCCCCTTTTCTCTCTGTTCCTCTTTCTGTCTCTACCACTCCCTATGGCAATAATTTTTACTGGCAAGTCACCGTCCCCGAAGCCGGGGAGGAGCTCATTTCCTCTTACAGATTGGATCCGTGTACTTCATTAAGACGTTCTTTCAAACAGGCAAAATTCATTATAAGACAGCCTTATTGCCTCAATATCTTTGATTACCATTGGTTTGGGTCAGTGATGTGGTGGATAACAACAAACGGTGGTAGGTAGGCAAGGCAGGACAAGGACAAACACTGTAGAACACCAAAGTTTACCTGAAGGGAGCCAAACAAAGCTCTGTACTCTTCACACAATACACGATAGATCACTGATCACTTAAACATAACTTTTAGCTCTACTCTGTTTAAACGGAGCTCATAAAATGATCAAATAATCAATACATTTCAGACGTACAGTTATCAAAAGTAACAGTTACCCAAAGAATTGTTTGTATTCAAGTTCCATTAATCATATTAATACAATAATTCTTCAATTCTAAATGTTTTGTAGTCCGAGATCTGTTTCTTTTCTTCTTTTTTACCCTCTGAACTGTCTTCGATCTGGATCATCTTTTTACTTCATCACGCAGATCATTATAACTTCGACCTCTTAACTCGTTGAGGACGAGTCCCGAGTATACTCGGGCAGGTGTCTATGGGAAATGCATGTTATAGCAAAATCAAACCGTCCTCAAAGCAAAAGTCGAAACTTTCACATTTCAAAAAGTCTGTCGAATCATGAGTCACTATTAAATGATATCATGACGCAAGTAACATTAAATTGATTCTACAAAAAAAAAAAAATCTCTGGAAGCTTGTAAAAGGCCGCGCTGCCAACTTTCCTATCGTACATCTATCAACAAGTTTCCACAATGGTAGAATAAAGAGTGAATCAAGCTGAACGAGGGAACGAAGAACTCTATACCTACAATAGCTCTAACTCTCATCTTCGTGTTGGGTGGGTTTCTCCGAATTGCAGTCACTCGAGCTGGGTTTGGCCGATAGAGTCCCGCGGACTTAAGGCGAGGTGTGTCCAGCCAATCGCATCAGTCATCGGCGGACGAGTTTCTACACCAGACTTTACTGACGAGTTTTCACTCGCCAACCTTTTGAAAAATAAAACTTCGGCTTTTCCTGGATATGGCAAAGCCAGGTTGAGCCGTGGAAACTGGAGCATGGTTTAGCAGACAAAGGGACCGAAGCGGAGTGGCGATTCGACGTCAGCAGCTCTTGAGTAAGCCAAGTGTCGTCACCTCTCCTGGCGCGGTACAGTCCCTGTTTGGCCGCGGCGCTCGAGCACTGACATTTTAGGTAGGACTGGTCTGTACCTTGCCTGCTGTGGAGGAACGGAGAATCGTGCTGCAGAATTGTTATGAAAAATGGTGCGAAGCTGTTTTATTATTGGATGACTCTCGATTGTATCTCCTAAGATATTAACCTCTTAACTCACTTTAATCATATTCTCACCTATAAGCTGTAAGCGATAGTATTTTTTTTTTTAACCATTGCGAGGTACATATGTTTCGTTTGTGTACCCGTCAGGGAAAACATTTTGTGTACATATCTGGTTCGCATGGACAGAGGTTACGATCAGAACTCATCAATCGAATCTTTCGAAGATTTGCGAGAACAAAAGGAACCAAAAATCAAATTCTAAACACATTGTCGTTAGGTTTTTCGCTATAAAGAACATTTCGATATTTTGTATTCATTTTGTCAAATAGATGTTATCACTTGTATGTTTTCCCCACACTCTAAGCTCGTTTTGACATCCCAACAATTACCAATCTGTTGAAGAATGAAATAAACATTGAATTTAATTGATGAGTCAATATGAATAGAAGAATATGGGAACCAAGTCGAAAGATGAACACATGACATTAATATGCTTGCATTCAGATTTCACATAAATACAGTAGATTCCATTCAAACACCTTGATGCAATTGCTTTTCTAAAAAAAAGTTTCTAGTATATGAGATGAAAGGTCCTGAAATAAGTTGTAAGACAGCATGGAAGTTACTTTCCTCCCTTACCTCCTTAAGGGGCTACTCTGCCCAACACGAGAAACATCTATCTCTTGAAGTCTGCCGTGCTTCAATCGTGTCACACTCCATGTTTTAACTGTAAGCGGGCAATACTTTCGTTCCTTTACATTGTTTGCGGGCCTACCGTCAACCTGCTCAACATGGCTGAAGGCTAGACTGGTAGACGCCACCATTCTTAAAATCACAACCTTCATGAAGATGATAGTTACAAAGATTATTGTGGTGACAATGATGATGATTATTGTCAGACCAAAATTGTGATTAACAGTTAAATGTGTAAAACTTTATAGACTTAAGACTTGCAGTAATTTTCATCTTTATTATCGATAACATGTCATCATCATCATACCTCGTATGGAGGGAGCTCCTTGTGTGACTTCTATTACACCTATCACTATTTCTCATTAACGGAACAAAAGTCTACTCAGTCTAAACAGTAGATTGAATATAATCCAGCGCTATAGGGGTATATCGATTCATTAAGCTGTTTGTGGGGCTGGGGTAATAATTCCAGTCCTTAATGTCGTAGAAGAGTCTGGTGCGTGCGTTGCTTGGTCCTTCGTGAGCCATTTGATAGACAAGGTCTATTGTGCGATGTGTGTAAGTCACTCTTCGAAACCTGACAACCTACAGAGAGCTTTAAATCGCTGAATCTAAGGTTTGCGGGATTAGAGCAATTATTCATGTCACAGCAAGCACAGTGAGTCAGCATAATATTTGTCACATGCTGGATGAAAAAAAAAAAAAGGTTGTCAGGTACATCAGAATTTAAGTAGAAGAAGGGAGGGAATGAGAAAGAGAAGTAGCAGCTACCGTGTAACTTAAGGAAGCTTTTTTAAGCTTGTTCAGAGACTATGAAACAAAAAACAAAACAAAACAAAACCCTACGCGCGGTGTATAATGATGATGACAAAATCACATTGTCTATGCTTGGTTTGGGCAATGGTCCAGACATTGGAAGGCTGGTACTCGTCACCAAATGCTCTTCGTGTTGAGTTCTTTTTTTTTTTTCTTTTTCAAGAATAAACATTGATGAATTTAATCGCACGTCGAACAAAGCTTGTCAGTACTCTTGACAGGGAAATGAACTATTGAAATAAGTCAAAATGATAGCTATCACCCATTTTAGTAGCTTGCAGACAATGTGTTCCTTTGTACATGTATTTATTTTGCTCTGTTCTCTTGCAAAACCCTTTTTTCTTTGGTCCCATCAAACTTTCCTAGATTCATACGCCGTTGACAAGGTAAAAGAACTTGTGCTGTTATTTTTGATGCAATATTGATATACGAGAAGTATGAAATAAATTGAAATTGAAATTGAAAGTATCAACGCTGAATGAAATACAAGGGAGAAACGATGTTGCAGAGGCGTGACAATTTTATTACTTCCAACGAACTTGCCCTTTATACTATAAACAACACATTCATTTCTTGCTCTCTGATAAAAAAAAGAGAGACATAATTATGCCACTTTCCTAGAAGCCTGCGAAATACAAAATTTCCGCCTGAGATATGACGTCATAGGAAGATATGAACATTGTCGGTGCTGTCCCGGCGCAGCGGGCAACTATTGTTCACTGAAGCGTGAAATGTCATCACGCTTCACTAGGCACAAACATCGCCATAACAGTGACGTCATAATACTCGTAAATGAGACGTAATGAGTCCACCGATTCCCCTCCCCTCTTGCTACAGCCTGCGTAAAATTGTGCGGTGGTGCGTTATGGCATAATGAGACCCTACCAGAAAAAAAAAAAAAAAAAAAAAGCGGTCTCGCAATATCACGCGGTAATTATGATTGCATCACCGCCATAAGAACGTAACACTATCCCAACACATCAGCGTGTCGTTACGGGAAACGTGTGAGCATAACAGGTCAATAAATGAACGCCAGAGTCCTGTCATAAAGAATAAAATAAGCTCACATGGAAGCAATGGGGAGATATCTATGTTTCTATCGTTGTGTTCATCACGTGAGGAATATCTACTCTAGGTTTTTCCAGGCAATAAGATGTTGGATGTTAATTTCATCGAACACGTGATTATACATTTCAATTAAATTCCACATGATAAAGAGAAAGAAATATGAAGGTTAACCTTTCTATCTACATACATGTGTTTTTAAGTTTGTTTGTTTAGTTAACACTAACCTTTGTGCGTCAAGATTTGTTCTTTTCATATTTTAATTCTTAGCTTGAAAAGGGGTGGGGGTTCTAATCAGACTGATGTACATTATTCACAATAAACAATAATAAAGCAATGAATAAAAGACACACATTAGTTTGTTGTGTTGTTGTTGTTGTTGTTGTTGATAAGATGTTTTCAATTCCCCTGTTATTACACGCTCTGACATATCAGCGGATAATGCCCTCATTTCGCGACTGTTTTGTTTTAGTTTGTTTATTTGTTTACTTGCGTTTTCGTCATGATTGACTGGCTTCTACACGGCCTCGCTTAGATATTACGCAAGAAAATCGTCAACCATTATAACAAACACTATTTCGAAAGACTGAATACCGAAATTCGGGGCTTGTCAGGTTTATGAAATCGTGATTATAAAAGAAGGAACTTGAGGATATTCCGTGCACCTAAGATTAATCAATTAATGACAATTCCCTTGACTTAATTGGCAGATTTGCATTATTCTGCGTGACCAAATACTATAAGCGCGGGAGTACTTGAGACATTTTGAGCGATGAACAATGAAACAACCTTGGGCTCGTTTTCAAAGCTCGTAATCCGGCTTTAATTTTCAGTAGAAAAGGAGAGGCGTTTTTTGATCCAGAAATGGATGGCGACCCAGCCCCTTTCGATAAGCATTTTGCCAACTCTGACTTCCACACAATACAGTACAAAAATAAAGGTGATTAAAAGGCAGTGGGTATAGGTTAGAATATAGAATATGCACGAAAGTTGAGTTGTTAAAAAAAAGAACACGATTGTGCGTTGCAACACTTCAGAGTTTGTCTTATCATTGATTACATGAATTGCGCAAACAGTGAGATAACAAACTTCATATCATAAGTTGATATAAATCCTGCAGCCCATGGCAGCAATGTTGCCTCCATACCAAGGGACAATTTCTAATGTCAAATAGCCGTTATTCGGAAAAATAGGTTTAGTATTCAGACCCATGCAGAGAAACCCCACACCTGGTTTCGTGTTGGTTTGTTTTGTTTTGTTCTATTTTTTTTTTATTTTTTTTTTCGGGCATTATAGTTACTGTTTGTTTATCTTCATGATTTTGCATGTTTACAGGCAAGTGTTGATAGTCTGCTCCCAAATGGACGAATGATGCTTCGGGGCTAGGCAATTAAGAGGCATCATGGAAAAGTGTCTCTGTATCCTAGGTTGTCATGGCAACTGTACGTGGAAAGCTGCAGGTGCTGGCGGAAGGAGTGGAAGGATGAAGAAGGTTTTGAATCATTTGCACCACACCGATCCTGATGGGAAGATTTGCGATTTCATGCACCCACCTTATCCCCACTCTAATATCACGGGGGAAGGAGTTTCCTATTGGCATTTCGCTCAGGTGCGGGGACTTGACTTCCCTATAGCTGGGAGAGGTTCTTCAAAAACCAACCAGCCAAACAAACAAACAAACAACAAATGAACACATGCATGCCTTGAGCATTGATACAACAGAGTAATACGAAACGCATACTTTATTGTTTCAAAGGCATTGACCATGGCAAATTGAGACGTTGTCGGAGGAGACTTAAATTGATTGTTTTTTTTCAAAGGGTATTCGGGAAAAGGGAAATTTGCTTTCAGCACCCTTCTGAGATGTTCTGAGGTTGAGAGGAACCTGAGAGTTGGGATTGAGCCATCTCAGTCTGAAGCTAAATTGTGCATTAAACACGTGACAACAGTGGCGATGGCCGTCTTTCTTGTTAATACCCAAAAGCTGTCGTGCCTCTCTGAATCATAGCACAAAGTCACAAGCCATTAAACCTTCTCCCTTGAAATCGTTTCTAGCCACAAGAGCATGGGACTAGTGTTGCAAGATTCATTCTTCCTAGGGGTCATTTTACGAAGCGTACATCAAAGAAACCGAGTACCCCTAAACAATCAACCCCTAAACAATCAAATTGTTATGGTTATTCGTTATTTCAGTAGATAATAGATATAATACCGTCTATTATAGAGCACAAAATAGTCGGCGATGACCATGGTAAATGCTAATCAATGAAGGTTGATCGGAGTCAGTAGAAATCAATGTTTACATACTTTTATGCAGTATTAGTGTACATCATAAGATGTTGATAATTCCAGTTGAGTACTTCACGCAGTTGCCATTGCTGTCTATCAGTATCATGTGATTTTCGCTATCCAGTCAATTTTTTGAGCCGTCTGCTTCTATCTATATGTCCAAAGAACATAATACATGTATAATGATTATCACTATAGCATCTAATAGAATATGAATAGAAATGTACGTACCATGACATTGTCCTGGCCCTCAACTTTCTAAGTATACTTTAACATAGAATGATATTCATACAGCGCCTACATCATCATTGCTATAAAACACTTCTTCATTGATTGGATCAAAACATGGATTTACTCCAAAATGCTCAAGCTTTCATTACGAGAAACAAGCGTAGTTTCTCACGTGCACGCCATACAGTAATCTGTGAACATTCGGCTTCCTATGTAGTAATATGAGTTACACATGTGTGTGCTGTTCCCTGTTCGTTGTAGGTGAACAGGATATCACTTTCGACATGATTGATAGTAGAGGGTACTTTCTTGGCATCATGTGTGAAAAATGATTTCTACTGCAAGCATTCAACAAGTTTCTGAAATGTTACGATTACCCTTGCCCAAAATTCGATCGTGTAAAATGCCGAAAGCAATTATGGTATGTCGATATCATAATCGAAGCGGCGGTGAAGTGCGCTAATTTTAGATGCATTTTGGACGGCTACGCGTCTTAATGCAAGAATAAATCTCTTTCAGAGCACACTTCCTGTTTTCTGGCTGTGAAAAGAAAACGCATTGTGATTAATCAGCTTTCTACTGTAAGAACTCTGAATTCAACTAGTATATCGTGTACACCCAAACACACGTTATTAGGAGAACAATGGTAAGAAATATTTTTCATACTGCAGTGCATTTCCGACACTTAATCTAAAAAGCAAAAGACCGGAGTAAGTAGAATAACGACAGGAATGTTCAGTACAAGTACGTCTCACTATACATTTCAATTATCTATATCATAATATTATTATTATCATACTCTGTCTGATAAATGCCTAGTCATTTTGTCAATTTTGGTGTGTTGTCATCCAGTTATCCGCAATTCAGTTAGAGTATAGTGTGTGTCCCTCTCTTCATAAGTCAGATATCATACAGATATTGCCTTTGTAGTGGTGTAATACAGTATAACGCCTGACATCCCCGCGAAAGATGTATTTTTCCAAAGAGAAAACATTATCTGGAAGACACCAAGAGACTGTCAAGTATTAAATTACAAATATAAACAAGGCAATAATTTTCTCTCATTATTATATTCGCTGTATGAATATACTCATCATTTCATACTACCCCAGTAGGCGGTCAGTAAAATTATGGGATTTTATTACTTGGCGTGACGTCACTCAGGCAATATAACAATCCGAGTTAGCCAATTGGTGCATTATGACCGATCACCTACCGATTACATAGGTCATTGATGCACTAGTAATCAGTTATGGTATACTTATACTCAGTGGAACTCGAAGAGAAATATATATAGTTACATAAAACAACAGCAACATGGGAAACGCGCTGGATGTGTGCACATTGTATGTGTGTGTCTTCCTCGGAAGTGTTTTCTTCTTTGTTGGTTTATTTTTGTTTCTTTTGATATTTCATTTTCAGGTGTGGAAGTGTGTTTGTGGGTGGAGGGGAGGGGAGGTGAGGAGGAGAAAAGTCATGAAACACACTTTTCTTTGACGTGAAACAACCTATAACGCAGTGAAGTCTTCTACGCGTAATTAGCGCTCCTCGAGAATCATAACAAATGCTTAATTTTCCTTTGTGTGGTACAAACTTGTATGACGTGCAACATGGGTTGGGATTGTACTACGACTTTCTGGCATTTCAAATTGTCCATTGCTTTAGTCTCCCTTTTACCCGAGTAAAGGATCAAACGAACACTCAGTGAGCGTCAATGTGTGGAGACAGAGGATAATCACATAGGCTTCGCTTTATGGATTGTTGCATCAAATAAACGAATAGAGGTAGGCCCAATATCTATATCTAAGAAATTTTTAGGCAACAATCTTACATGAAATTTGACATGAAATTTGCACAGTATATTAAGGTGAGGCAGGGAGGTTTTCTTCTCACCTCCCTTGATTGGTGAGGTAATAACCAACTGGTATAGCGTGTAGCAATCCTAGGAAGCGAAATTATCCTGCTATGGTTGCAATGGATATGATTAATTCGCTGTTACTGATCTGATAAGAAACGCTAGATCAACTTAGTGCTCTGAAGAAAAATATTTGTATCAATGTTTTTTTTTTGTGAATATGTCATGACCTATCGGTTGTCTACAAGAACCGTCTCCACAACTTGGTTTCCTTCTCTCTGGGGAGTCAAGAGTGCTTATGAATTCAACCAACGGATTTTAAGCAGCCGCATGAGGATCGCGAGAAAAGAGTCGCCTACGCGCCGCTTTCCTCTCGCGAACGTCTGCAGGGGTGCACGGAAATCAAATACACCTGTCTCTATAGGTAGGCAGTAGTATTGCCTCTGCTCCTAACCCCTCGTTCTCCCTGGCTTAAATACCTTGTGTCCTCTTCCTTCTTCCATTGATGCATTTATTGCTGCACCAATCACACACCTTTCCTCGACCTTTGTCACACTGTTTCCACCATGGTGACATCAAGGGCAGGTACGTGAAATCTTCATTTTTTTGTTTGTTTGTTATGTGTGTGTCTTTGTAAAGTGACACCTATCCGCCTTTACTAACGTATTTTTAAAGATAAGCAGCGCTCTACCTTTAAGTCAATCATTTACTTGCTTCCATGTATTTTAACTGTTCAAATATTACTCAATAACATTGTTTAACAGGCTTTGAATTATATTCTTGTATTAAGAAATAACGCAGAAATAGAATCAAATCAAATCAAAATAGATAAAAATCAGTTTGATATCATCGATATCATCATCGTCATCATCATCATCATCATCATCATCATCATCATCATCATCATCATCATCATTATTATTAATGTCATCAATTAAATTATAGTCAGTTGTCATGGATTCGATTAGCGCGTTCGATATAGCGTACTGGATGAGTGGAATCAAAGTGTTGCTATGACCCAGTCCTCGGGTAAATGGTATCGAAAATTATCGAACCTGATCGCGTCATGTAAAGTTGTTCTCCCGGCTGGATTTGTGCAGCATTGTGGGACCGTGATGAGTCAAATTCAAGTAATATGTCATTTTATCTTTGTCAGCAGTCTTCATGTTGATTAGGAGACGGAAGGAAGCTCACTTTCGAAGTGAATGTCACATTTTAATTTGTATGGAAGGTGATATCTCTAGAGGGATGATAATGGGAGGAAAATGGAAGGGGAAAAACTTGAAGAACAACTGGAGGACACACCAGATAGCAGACTTTCGCTGATAAGACGTGTTCGGTAGGCACCACAAACAACGAATGGGCTCGTGTTGATATATTTTTGTCTGTTTAAAGGTAAACTTTACAAGGATGATAGAGCTAGTGTACATACACGAGGCAAGTACCCGATCTTCATTATGTTCATCGCTATCAAGTAAGGGTTATGAAATGATTTCCGGGCATCAAAAACAATCATGAAAAAAAGAAAATGTAGAACAATGATAAACTAAAACACTATAGCATAATAGTACAATAATTATGATAGCATGATAATGTATAACTTTTGATCAATATCAGCATGCGTTATATTTTTCATGTTTTCATTGGTACATATCGCAAAACGGAAACCATAAATTCAACATGATTTAATGACTGGAGTAACAGGGTGTTAATTGCCGGATATTTTTATACGACTAATAAGCAGAAAATATCGAAATTCACTTATTTTAGAATATACATAACAATCTTAACTACTTTATTGGAACAGATTTTTGCATATGATGCGGAAATAAAAAGTGTAACGAAGGAAAAAAAATAAGTTGCATCACTTCGTTCGCAACACAGATAAAAAAAAAAAAAAAGATAATGAAATCGTAAACAACCTGCTCCTGTAGCACGGGAAGGACGCCGGTGTCACTGAATTCGTGTTATCTTAAATAATCAGCAGATCCGATAAGGAGGAGTCATTCAGAGTATCATCTTGCAAAATGTAAAATTAATTGATATATCTTCCACCAGTATTGATAATTGGAATCATACAATCGATCGCCAGCAATGGATGACATACTGGCATTCCTTTTGTTCGCCCAGGAATGGGGGGGGGGGGGGGTGACGGAAAGGAGGGGAGTGCATGGTTATAAGCAGAGGATGCTGGAATGTTGGGAACATGAATGCTACTGTTGTTGGTATCTCGTGTCGTCACCTCCTTCCCGTACTGTCAGATAGCGCGAGGAAATAATGGGCATCCTGTTATTTTCTCTTGTTGTCCTGAAAGCGATAACTCAGTTGGGAGAAAGTCAGGTGTATTCATTAACCTTAGCTTTCTGAAAGGAAAACAACTATGTTGTTGATTTTAGTGATAGCGTACAGCTCAGCTGGCCTCCATGACATACACTGGTGTAAGAACTCTCAGTGAGCTCTCAGTGATTGCATAAATTTGCATAATTAATTGGAAATGCAGGGGCAATGATGACAGCATATCAGCGTCTACACACAACGTAGTACGATATGATGCATTTTTTTATTGTCTGTGTTCTAGGTATCACCTTCATAATCATCATCATAATCATCATCATATCATCATCAATGTCGCCATT
This sequence comes from Diadema setosum, assembly GCF_964275005.1. Taxonomy (NCBI): domain Eukaryota; kingdom Metazoa; phylum Echinodermata; class Echinoidea; order Diadematoida; family Diadematidae; genus Diadema; species Diadema setosum. Next base: position 37,089,185 of record NC_092698.1, read on the forward strand.
ATCATCGTCGTCATTATCGTCAAGAAGCACCCGTACGGTGCATCAACGAACGTACCGCCACAATCTGGGCGATGAGTGGCGTTCGCAACACGATGAGCACAGATCGATGCGACGGTTGAATTGTTTCAAAAGTAGTTTTCCCTGATACACTTACGGAGTCTCCGTTTATCAGAGCGATATAAGGGAGAGAGCGAAAGATAGAGGGAGAGAGGGAGAGAGAGGGACAAAAAGTTCATTCCAATATCACGTTGATTTCAAGGGCTACAAACCGCACTCGAGCAAACAACGGTCTGTGTACCTGTTAACCATGATTCAACTACTGACACTCAAGAAAGAATCAGCAACAGTGATCTTCCCTTGATAATGTGTGTATGTGTTTGCAACTGTGCGTATGTGTAGGGCGCGTGCGTGTGTTTGTGCACTGTGTGTTTGCAAAAGTGTGTATGTGCGCGCCGTTTTGTGCGATTCTTAATTGTGTGAGAGGTACCCCGTGTCGGCCATGAATCTAGGGAATTAAACGTCGGCTACACTGTCCCGTATCACAAATTAATGCAAGAGAAGGTGAGGTTAATATCAGTCGTAGAAATAAACTTACTATTATACTAACGACACCTCTTTTATTGACAATACTTTGCCTGGGCATAATTCTTTGATTCAGTGATTTTTGTCAGCAATTCCTGCATGAAACTACTGATATATCAGTACCAACTCTCGTGTTCAAAGTTTTGTAAGTTTCCAGGTTTTTTTCAATATAACGCTTCTATAAGTAGTGATCGTGAGGCACATTAGAAAATACCTTGTGAAAAAATATTACATTTTACTACATTACAGATAATCGTGTTATGACACGTTTTCAATGATTTTGTGGCATTCACCTTTGTTTAATCATGAAATGGTTGAGCGAGTGAACACAGGACCAACAAGGGAATTGGTGCATGACCTCTGTATAGGGCTTAGCCCTCGATAAATGAAACTTAATATCAATAAAGAAAATACATTTTACTCACTCGACTCTTATCTCAGTACACACTCAAATTAGCCAATTAAAACTAGTCACGAACAAATGATAGTTTAAAGGGTGTGTTTAAACAGCGAAGTGTTGTCTTGCTTTCAAACTTTATCGCTGTTTTTGTTGTTGTTGTTGTTCTTAATATTTACTAATTCGTTTCACATGAACATACGCAGACAAAACAAGATCAGCCAAAAGTACAGTGTCCCTTTGAACAAACACATACAACACATACATGCAAAAATCCTCGGTCTAAGGATTAAATTAATATGTTTTTGTACAGTAGTATCCCTTTCCTATTCATTCTCTTTTGTTGACATGGGTGCGCAAGGGTTCTTCAAACTCCTCTTCAAACACGCTATTTATTAAGCAGGGTCAAACTGTCAGGGGCCGAGTAGAGAGAGAGAAAGAGAGAGGGGGAACCACTGTTACACGCGTCCAGGCGTAAACATCAACAACATGCAGACAATGTTGTCTTCATTGTGACGTCACATTTGTATACAAAAGGACGGGACGATTTCACATCGAGCAAAGCTGTACATCCTTCAAGGTTGCTGTATTCATTGGACTTGAGACATTCGAATACCAGGGCCTCTTTTAGCATTTTGTAGTTGTTGCTCAGGAAGTAATCTCTTCCGGTCAACGCAGGATGAACAGACACTTGCCAAGGAGAGACCATCTTTACACTGAATAAAACACTGAAAACAACCCATCAATAATCACGGAATACTATTTTAGACTTGCAATCCAAAATAAATAAATAAATAAATAAATAAATAAATAAATAAATAAATAAATAAATAAATAAATAAATAAATACATAAATAAATAAATAAACATACCAAAAAACGACTTCCATTTTATAATCACAGACTTTTCTTCAGCGTTATGCAGCCTATGCTAAAATCCATCATGTTTCATACGATGGAAATAGTTTCACGTTCTTGCTGAAAAACACAAAGCTGATAGCAAGCTTTTTCTTTTTTTTTCTTTTTTTTTTTACTGTGGTTAAATAAATAAACTCAACTCAACTCAACTCAATGAAAAAGGAAATACTCACCAGCGCAATAGATCGACGATGATAGTAATGTTTGCGAATACAATAAGACGACTGTCATAATATTGGTAATTATAGATACATCAGCAACTACAGCAACTATGCCTGCACGAATGATGAAATCGATTTTATTGATTTTTGTCAAGTTTTTGTCTTCAAATATTTCTGCTGTATCAGCGTCAAATTCCTCATCTTTACTTTTTCATTGCGTTGTCACATAAATTCAATTCAATTCTCAATACATTGCTAACATTTTAAGTAGAACTGACTTACCACCACTTCATCAATAGCGTGAGGTAGCTAAAGAAAGAAAAAAAATCCTGAAACCAATCGTCTAAATGGAGATATTGGCCTTACTGTTAGGCGTTGGGGAAAACTCAATGGTAAGCCAGCTGTGAACTTGAGTGAAATGATTATGTTAAGCGAGGACGATTTGACTGAAATAAAAGCATACAATCAAGTAGTTCGTGTTGATAATCTTATCTAACATAAAGGATTAAAGCGATGATTAGTTTTGGTTTAGATGGGAGCTCAGATATCAACTTTTTGTGAGATAATTAGAAACCCCTTATAAAAATATCAAAGCGCATACAATATTCTAGAGTAATTTAAAGTTCACTTGAAGGAAATCGGTTTTGAAATTGATGAGATATCTAAAAACAAAGTAAGACAAAGAAAAAACAAGGTGGATCCCACCTTTTATTAGGACCACTTTGTTTTGGATATCTTAGCCATTTCAAAACCAATTTTCATCAAATAAACTTTAAATTCCTCTTAGAATTGTATGCTCTTTCATATTTCAAAAGAGGTTTCCCTTTATCTGAGATCTGAAGCCCCATCTCAACCAAAACTATACCATCCCTTCAATGTTTGGCGTTTTCATGCCATCGCAATTCCAAGATGCTGGTTGGTTGAGCACCGAATCCTCCAAATCTATGGGAAACGTCTGGTAAAAATTCAGCTACAGCTCCAAAAGTAACTTTAAAGTCGTGTTCTGAAAACATCTTTTCTGTGACACCTTGACTTCGCCTAGCCGGAAGAAGTGTTAGGGAGGCTTCCGAATCGCTTCGTATTCTTTTTTTCCCTTCAAATCGATGTGTTGTCATTGCAGTACCTTTCACAGGTTGATAACCAGAATGAGTCCATGGTCTGTTTATCCTGAACCACGTGACTGAAGCGAGGTCAGCAGCTGATCACTGTTGGTGGAGTTGGATCGAGTCTCAAGTGGATAAACAGCTACATAACACATGGACACTGATGTAAAGCTGACCAGTTGATCCTTGTTTGACCACAACAAATATCTAGTCAACGTCCATTGAACATTGGACTTAAAAACTTAAAGGCATAATTCACCATTTGCAGATGAAACAAAAACCCAGCATTAGTGCTATAAAATAGTTCTAAAATGTGAGTTGGGGATACAAACAACCGCTGTAAAAATTTGAATCCATAAAATTGATTTTAAATATTGTTAAATATACAAAATGTAAACAATAGTTATAATAAAAATGTTTCCAGACTAAATCGTCTACAGTTACGGTTTACTGAGAAATATACAGATATCTCTTTATATTTTAGGCTTTATCGCGAAAATTTTATATGATAGAATGTTTTGTGATACAACAGACCTACACAGATGCATTAAATGTCATATCTTGAAAATTTTTTAAATCACTGTTCCCAAAGGTAAACAGGACCTTTAAGAGCTAGACGAGCTCCTTCTGAGAGTCGGAGCGTCTTACGATTATGTACTATATGCTCGAAAACTTTCACGCCAACACCATACACGACATTAATACAAAGTGTTGACATTTGTTATACTTCTGTCTAGTTCTGCTTTGAAATAACAAAAGTGCTGGGAAATGCTAGTTTTGGTTAGCCTTAGGTAAGGGAAGTTCACAGATACATTCCAAGAAAGTGTTAAAATGACAATTAGTATCACACAATGGGAAGAGACGTGTGAATATCACGACGATTTTTAAATGTCATGAGTGTAAGTACTATCGTTGCCGTCCTTTTTTTCTGATTATAACGATTTTCTTGTGAATATTGATGAAGATAATAACACAAATTGACAAAAAGCAGTACTTGCATTCAGATAATGATTATATGTCATATATATCATCATCATTAGTTTGTATCATTGTTTTCATTACCTTTCGTTATTATCAGAACAAGTATAAACAGTGTAATCGTAGTGAACTTAATGATTGAAACGTTATCGAAGACTCACTGCTGCATGTTCTGTAATCGTTACTATCTCCTAATCATAAGATTGCATTAATCATGATCAGACTGTCTCACGATTTTAAGGATTGATTGTTGTTTTTTGAAGGATTCTCGTGTAGTAATAACATTTGACTGAGTATATGCAAGGCATCATCAGTAATTCAGTAAGCTTTTAAAATACTGTCATGATCACGTGGGCATAAAACTATTTCTAACATCTAATAAACTGAGAGGAGCTTATATTTACTTTTACGAACGAACAAACAAACAAAACAACTTATTCTGGTGGGATATGAGGACAATTAATCAATGTCATGCATGACAATCCGTCCTATTCGCATTGAAATTATTTACTACTACTCAATATCAGGACCTGTACAATAAATTGGAATTTATGCCTATAGAGGCAGAAGGTAAACACGGAAGCAAGATATACAATAGGTAATGATAGGGCAGATAATGAACAGGGCAGGTAATGTTTAAAGGTACGGTTTACCATTGGGAGCAATGATTTACAAAAAAAAAAAATATATCGAGATATCACATTTGATGCATATGTGTAGGTCAGTGTTGTATCACAAAACATCCTACCACGTTAAAAAATTGCAATAAATCCTAAAATATAAGGAGATATCAATATTTTTCTCAATAAACTATAACTGCAGACGGTTTAGTCTAGATTTTTTTTTATATTATAACTATTGTTCACATTTTGTATATCTAACTATTTAACATTAATTATACTGATTCAAATTTTTACATTGGTTGTTTCTATCCCTAACTCATATTTTAGAACTATTTTGAAGCGCTAAAGCTGGGTTTTTTGGTTTTTTTCGTCTGCAAATGGTAAATTATGCCTTTAACGTTTGACGTTCCAACACGAACTGACATGTCTGGTCATTTTGACACCAATAACTGCTTGCAATTCAGCGGCAACGTGCAAAAAGAGCATAATTTAGCCTCCATGACGATAACTGCTCATAAATGAAAATTGGGATTTGTATATGAGAACAAATGTTAACATCTTCCATAGTAGCTTGGTATCTTCACTTTATTTAGAAAAGGAACCGTCATGGTCAGCCTGAACTAACTATTTCATAAAAATTCTGTACTGTCAATCATGAATGCAGTTAGAACAGTTGCGTTATCCGATAAAAGCTTTCCCCTCACGTGGACTACAAAATAATAATACGTGTAGTAAAAGGTTAAAAACTCGCCGTTTAAAAGTACATGGAAAGTGCAGTTCCGGGTGTGTATATCTCCCTTTTTTCTTCTTTTTTTTTTCTTTTGTATTACCACGAGTTGCGGCTGGAGTCTGATCAGCGATCTGTGGCAGATTTAGCAAAATACTGTGGGTAGCAGTCCTAGGGCTTTTGGGGTTGAAAAATTCAACAAAAGATCAAGAAAAATGTGCGGAGTGGCACGGAAACATACCGTGTGGTTCGTTGTCTGTTTTTAGGCAAATCCAACAGTTTCAAAACTGAGGCAACACCTTTTTTTTTCCAGCACGGTACAGGGGGAGGGCACGAAGTGGGTTTTGGACTCGTCGGACTCCTGTCTTACTTACCTGGGCTCCAGTCACTCGTATTATCAACCCCCTTTACGACACGATGCTGCGATCACCCCTACTTGGCACTATCGACGAGTCCACCTCCTCTACTTTTCGCGCACATGAGGCGCTGCGCAAAAGCCCAACGTTGTGCTGGTTCTGCTTCGAGCTTGCGGGATCTTTCACGATATAAATACGATCTTTCACTGTCGAGGGTCAGAAGAGAGCAAACTGATTGAGAAGGTTGGACCGGTACCGGTGACTTGTGAATGATACAGGAGGATATTCGCTCATCAGCATCAAGGCCTCCCGAGCTCATCGGATCCACCAGCAGAGTGAAAGTCTGTTGCTGCCAAACGACCTTACGGGTTTCTGACAAGCTTCTTGTAATTCAGTCCCAAGCCAGACGCTGTGTTTTCAGTCAAATCTTTTGCAATACGTGAGAAGTGGGAGGAAAAAAAAAAACGAGCTGAGGAAAGAAGGACAGTTTTCCTCTGAAGGCGAGCCTAGTCAGAGTTTGAGGCTCGTTTTAGTGATCACCTGTAGCTGAACACGTCAGTCTCGATATGTTGCCCGAGCACACTCCCCACAACTTGGCCGCAACAGGCGGAGAGATGCAGGATACCAGCCGATGGTCCCTGCTGCAGCATATCAGTGATAATGTTATTGGAGGCGATGCAACATTTACAGGACCTTTTGGAGAAAAGCAAGGTAGGAAATATATCTGGTATTAACCCCCCCCCCCTCCCACATCTCACACCTGTAAAAGAAATAAAGAGTAGAAGGAGAGAGAAAGGGACAACTATGAGAGAAAGATTTAATGAAAACATACTTTTCCCACGTATATAGCCTTGGCCTATACGGTTATATATTTTTTACGTATACTTGAAAATGCGGTAATGTGTGTTTAATCTTATGCGGTAATGTGTGTTTAATCTTATGCGGTAATGTGTGTTTAATCTTATGAACACAAAAGATAAAGATACTGAGGTCAGCTGTGAGGTTACAGGACGTTCGTTGCCTCTAAACAAACACGGAAGACTCTACACAGACTGCAGTGAAAGTATGTAATTAGCAGAACCTACCACCAGTGCAATTTCTGTTGCAGAAATTTATGGAGCTCAGATTAAACTGTCTCATACACCCCAATTATATCTTAAGGTATTAGACACTAGCTGAAGACAATGCATGTTTCGTTCCCATGGTTGTATTAACAAGAAAGTTATTTTTTTCATACAATTAGAAGTTCTTTGATCATAGGTTGACTCGTTGATCCCCCTCGACTGATTGACACGTCATAACTTCTCTATTTTCCCTAGCTACTCGATATCATTTTGTTGATACGTCAGGCAAAGCCAGGTGTACTTCAGGCAAACTTGGTTGTCCCAAAGCCATTTGGAAGGAAGACTGTGTAGAATCCAATAAGGATTTTATGATCTTGTCCGTAAGACCATGGAGCTACAACTCCATGGTAAGACGGAGGAGCGTATATAGACACTCGTCCTTACATCCATGATGCCTGCTATACTATCTCGCAGTCAATCGTGACATGGGTTGGCTCTGAATAGGTTCATGAATGGAAATCAGTCGTTTTTACTCTCCTGTATGTAATACCTGCACAAATCGACGCATAGCAAGAATGGAATTTTTCCCCTTAAAAGGTAACTGAGCACCTGCACGCCCGCTTTTGCTTGTGCAAATTGGGCACGAGAAGTGCTCATTTTTTGACAAATGAAAGCGGAGGCACGAGCACAATACACATTTCCTAATCGGATTGTGTTGCAGGTTTCACGGGACTGCCAAACGCCGCGCAGTTTCCGTCGCGTGTATCGTGTTCTGCACGGTAGGGAGCTACCGGCTTCGACGTGCATGAATGGGAAGAACGTGACGCTCCAGCTGTTTTTCACCTCCCATCTCCCTCCACTACAGTTACACAGTCGGCGACATGACTCAATGTCTGTCTGGTTTACTGGTGGTCACTTTAAACACATGGCAAGCAAGCAGCGATACTTTAAGCCAGAGAAAGTTCCCGATTGAAAAGTTATTTCATGTATACCGTCGATAGTGTAAGCATTTTCCACGTGTATATTTTCCAGTTGTATAAGAACGTAGTGGGATGGGAGGGACCTCCACTACCTGTACAGACTCAGCACTGCTGTCGACCTCGAGCTCCGCTGCGATTGCCGTGCTCTTGCACCTCCCTCTAATACGTAATACTTCTATGGCCGAACTGTGAGTCCAAGGACAAAACCAGACAACTGCAAGTTCTTCAGTGGTAGTGTCCAGGGATGTGGTCATTCAATGAGACGAAGAGATCTTTGATAGAGTCCTCCGGAAATTCACATTCGAATGCTATTATACGCGTATAAATACGTTTAGGATTTAACGAATACATCTATTTCTGAGAAAGAAACAGGGACTGTGTAGTTTCACTGAAGTCAAGAAGAGTAATATACGCACAGATAGAAAGACAATTTCTTACAAATATTGTAAACATGCAGCGTGCGGCACATGATATCTCATCGTAATGTAACATCTGGGGAGCTCAGACAAATTAATACCCTTTCCCTTTATCTCTTTATCTCGCACCGCCTCTTTCTATGCACTTTTTTTTTTCATCTAGCAAGTACCTGGATCAATCAGAAAATCCCACCGATTTTATTTACTTGGGTCACATTGCATGCAGCAGGAGATATTGATTTCCCTTTATGAACCACGGAGTGACACAACATTAACAACTGCTGTTTTTAGCATTTTAATCTGCATGGTCATCACAAAGAAGTGTTGGATACTGTGTTGAATGTTGTTTAACAAAACTACTGCAACAATCAATTAATTTTGACCATCGCAGTATGGTTACATAGGCCTACATTTCTGCTTCTTGTTGCCTAGAGGTTTTCGGGGGTTCAATGCAATAATTTTCTGGAGAGAAATGGGAAACAGTCAAGGTGTCTGGCGGGCAAAGCTGGCCCCATGCTGTTTTTCCTCGCTGAAAAATCCCCAACATGTATGTTATAGTGTTCAGGCTGGGTTCTGTGATCTCTTGTACCTCGTTCACATACCACTTTGTGTAACAAATAGCGTCAAGCCGTTCTTGCGTGCATCAGAAATACAATGCAAAAGTAATCGGATGACTGATAAACAATAGTTCCCGCCACTGCTGCCACCCATATTTGATGATAATAGAAAATTGGTGATTTTAGGTGTCGTCAGGCTGCCGAAGTCTCGATCTACTAGTTTGGGCTGCGTAGGCAGAAGACCCGTCTATCCCGACCCGACGCCTGTGGGTCAATAACTCGCCAGCCCCTGGCCTGCGTAACATTCAGCGATAGGAGAAGCCACGATGCGCAGACGACACTGTTTGTTGTGCTAATAAGCATGATCTGTTACATTAAATACACAGATCCCAGCTACTGATCAGCTGTGAAGACGATAACCTTGTAGCTGTCGCTAGTGAGTGACAATGTTTTTGAGCAGGTCGTCACGGTTCTCGCCTCTCAGTTCGTATTGCTGCAGAAGGTGGTGAAGAGAGATTTCATTATTAGGTGTCTTACAGCATCATCTTCAGCCGATGTCATCGTAATGCATATTCGTGCAGTAGTGAGAAAAAATGGAAAAGACATTTGTGTACATGTATATCGAAGGGGTTGTTTGTGTATTCACTTGTCTGTGATATACCTGGTGATCAAAATGTTAAATGAAAAAGAAAAAGAAACCGAATATCCTATTATGACGAGGAAAGAAACGCACCAAATTACCGGGAAGAATGGAGATAAACATGATTTAAAACTTTTGTGACGTAATAGTCTGTCTAAATTTTACCCCATAAAATGCGGAGTTGGTCCCTTGTGGCGTTCTCAAATCTCACCGAGGGGAGGCTAGACAGTATACCAGACTCTTCGTCCCGAGCAGACGACCTGTAACCTTGATGACCGTCTGGAATCAGACGAGCATGATTACATAATGATCAAACGTTCTCTCCCCTCCCTCCCCCCCCCCCCCTGTTCTTCTTCTTCGTTTTGTTCTTGTTCTTCTTCTCGCTGTATGTGTCAATTAATCTATCTTTCTATGTATTTATCCATCTATCTATCTATCTCAAGCTGTAGTTCTTCGAGATCATGTTCTCTCCCCTGTAAACCCAAACTCCCTCCTTTTTTCTCTCTCTCTCCCCCTCTCTCTCCCCTCTCTGTCTGTCTGTCTGTCTCTTTCTCTCTCTCTCTCTTTCCATCGAGGAGATAGTTTGGCTCAAGAACTTTAAAAAAATGCAAACCTGCAGCGAAGAATGTTAGAAAGTGTATCAGTCCGGCTGTCCAGACGGGGTAAGGTCACCGCTCTGTTGTGCGATTACGTCGTATCATTATTTAACTGCGGCCTTTGTAACGACAATTATATTATAGGACCATACAAATCCACGGCTTTTATTTCTACAATACTACGTCTGATAAACATTAATCTCCCTGAGTGTTTCGCTTTTGTATCAGAGAGTGCTAAGTCTAAATTAACGGCAAGCGCAAGGCCATTGGAGACGAGGGTTTTTTTTTTTTGGTTTTGTTTTGTTTTGTTTTGTTTTTTTTTAAAGAGGCAGTCTTTGCAGTGAATGCTGGCTGAAATTTGTAGACGTCTTTGCTAAGTGTCCAGTCGGAATGTCAGACAGAAAAATGAATGAGCGAGCTTGTATGTCTTCTTCAATCGTCAGAAATCAATCAATAATCTCTGCCTGCAGGAAAAATAAAACTAGCCACTAGCTCGGCCCCAAACTCTCGCGATCAAAATGAACTAAAAATAAGTTATGGTTTGCTTAAAAGTCGTAAAAAAAATCGTGTTGCCCTTGTCAATGTTCGGCTGATCCTGATTGAAATATATTTTCCTATTTGAAAAGAAGATGAACAATACTTGTGAAATATGCTGAAGCTCCGCCCTGGTGGCTGATATAGGAGGGCCACGCATGGCCCAAACTGCGAAAGTAGGGGTTTATAGGCCTACTTCCATCATAGCATTTGCTGTTTTCCAGGAAAGTCCAGTTAACAAGACATTGTTAACTGATATGTCGACCTCGAAAATCAAAGTGTGACTAGAAAACATCATACAATCTAAACAACTCCAAGAAGTAGTACTATGTTGAAAGAAAAAGATGAAGGGACACCACCAAGTAAATCGAAAAATCCATGCTGCCCGTTGTCGGGTATGGATCGAAGCTCCTGAGAGTCTGTTGTGATCTGTCGGCAATTACAAGCACAATTAGAAAGGTCAGTCTGGCTATACGAGTGTCAATAATCCTGATGCATAACTTATGATGCGGACAATCAACACAGGGGTCAGGAGTACCACCTCTAATCGTAGCAGGTCCAGGTCTAGATCCAGGGACTTTGATATTGGGTCTGATTTTGCATATCATATGCTGTTCTGGTCGGCAACGTCCGGTGCTTGCTAAATGTGATCATCCTTAAGTAAGCGTATGTATGGACTATAGCATGGTAGCAAACATTTCTGTTTTATTTTATTGTTTTCTTCACCCGGCTTCATCGTGCCTGATTGATATGTCGTCACTGTTTGCACTGACCTTAACATCAGATACAGATGTATCCTCTCAATCGAACGGCATTGCAAACAGACGTAAGTGACATTCCAGAAAATAATGAAACAACTTTGACATGTAGGCCTTATACTTATCCTAAAATTCATCATTCTTTTAGAGAAATTCGACTTAATAACGATGGGAAATTTTGATCGGTCTTCATAGCTGAAGTTCAGTGGAAATGTGACTGCCTTTGATTTGATAATTTGTATGTACAAACTTGTTGAGGGGTTCTATCTAGAATGGTAAGACGTCCATATGGGCTGACACAAGACGTTATTCCCCCATGATACTTGACGGTAAAGAGTTCACAGGTGAAGAACATGAAGCCCCTGCGTAAACCTCCTCTGCCCAGTCCAGCCGTGTCCCCAGACAAGGTCGGCGCACTTGTGCTTCTCCGACAACTCGCTCCAGGGCCTTTCGTTTACAGAAGACGTGTAAATGCGAAGTGTCTAGTCTAGACGAAGCTTTACATGTGAAAGGGACAAATTAAAACAATCTGATTGACGTGATCGCTAGTGCGGGAAGGTGCAAGATTGTCGGCGATGTTGCTGGGTTTTTTTTTTTTTTTTTTTCAGAGTTGTTCTTACGTCAACAAGTCATTGTCTTCAAATAGAAATGTGGATATTTGCAATCGAATAGGTGACGACCTTTGATTTGACAAAATATCAGTACAGTTTAATCTAGACTCGATGCTACCTCTTTGTACTCATTCATACACCAAAAAGTGCGAAAGTAGCTTCTGTCGCAGTAGAATAATGACAACTCTTGAACAAGCCTGACAAACAAACTACATACACTAGAAAGATTATCATTGTTGAGCTGATTGTATAAGATAATCTTCCCTGTTGCGATTATTGGGAAGGTCCTATACTTCCATTCCAGTGTATAGACAAGACAGTGTAAGGTTCAAAATTTATATTTTGTGAAGACTTCGCTGGTATCCACAAAGAAGTTGCATACTCGGTGTTGCAAACAGCTTCTTCACCAGCAAATTCATTAGATGGCATAAGTTATCCATTTGTGGAATCATAAGCTATTACTATAACTCTGTGATAGACTTGATTGTTTCCCACATAATTTATTTCACATTTCGCTTGTCATAATGTAGTGTTCAGCATCTATGTGTCCCCTCGTTGCCCTCTATATAATATTTCATTCCTTTCATTTTGTTTCTTGTTAGACGTAACAGACTTCAGCCACTGTTTTTTTTTTTTTTGTGTGTGCAAAGATCTTATCGATGGCATACCCTTAATGAGCAAGTATCTTGCCTGTAATCACGGTTAGCTTTACAAAGTAATGGAGGGGAACGCGGCATACCTTTTCTCTTGGTCTATTCGTCGAATGATCTAAATTATTTACGAGTGCACAAATCAAACGTGGGTTTACACAACAGTGTTTGCTCTCTCATGTTCAGTGAACAATATCAGCATAATATAGACAAAAAGACAATAAAAAAAGAACTTATCTCATTTTAAGGGTCCCCCGCCTTCATAATCACGAACACAATGAGTCGTGGAGATCGTCCAAACAAACATGTGATATAAGTTCTATAATCCAGAGACAGCGTGGCATTAAGTTCATAAATGTGCTTTTCCCCCATTTCAACATGCAAATGTTAAAGGAGACCTCCAGATGATTTTCAGACTTTTACATATGAACAACTATAAATTGGTTATACCGGGTACAGAGTCTCAGAATTTATAGTGATTGGGATGAGGAAAAAGAATGTTTTCAAAATTTATAACAAATCACTATGAACAAGGATGATGACATCCTCACTAAAGGCCTCACTAAAGGAATGCACAAGTTGGGGCTCAAGGAAGCAGAACAAAAGAAGAAGGCATGCATACATTATCCACAGGTGAACTTGTAAACTGGCAGTATTGTAATGGGAATTACACTGCTACATTTCTGAAATATGTGAGGCTCCTATGTCATCATCATTGTTCAGTGTAATTTGTTTAAGGTTTTTCAAAGTATTTTTTCTCTGCTCAAGGACCACAATAAATTCCACAAATCTACACATGGAGCTGTTGATTTATGTACTACATGATGTGAAATTATGAAAATCGTCTGGAATGCCCCTTTAATAACTGATATGCTTTGAATTTGACAACATTCCATCTTTGTGGTTGAATTTTTGGACATTATGGTTTTATGGCAGACCTGTTTAAGCCTACACAGTATAACTTCACCGATTTGGTGGGGTTTTTTTAACGTAAAGCTGCAGCACAAAGGAAGTAATGTAACCTTAATCAGGGACCATTCTATTTTGTTTCTATCTCTTCCCAGTGTTCTACTGTGACTACACCGCATCTGGAAAGTAAGTTCAGTGTTTATTTTGGTCATTCTCGACATTCACTTAATTTTGATTCATGACTACTGAAGGCGATAAGGTACTGTCATTTGCGGCAATATGACAATTTAACAGTTGTTTAGAAGGCCCATTTTGTCATACTTTTCTGTCCGTTAAGTCCTTTACCTATGTCACAAAAAAAAAACAACCCGAAATTGAAATGCGTCTTTTAAATGTGATACATATTCGATATTATTGAGGAAATAAAATGTACCTCGAACCTTTTTTCAATCATGAAAAAATCACATATTTCGCAAACCTGAGAAATGAGAAACATAGGAAACATAAAACCTTAACAAACCCACAAAAACATGCCTGTCTTGACTGAATTTTGTTTGTTGAGAAAATTATCAGTATAGAGGAACAATGAGCCAAAATTAAATTACCTTTTATGAAACTATGTCCAACGTCATGAACGTGAAGCCATGTACATTATCCAAATAGATGAAGGACCAAACATGTTTGATTTTGTTTATGGCGATGGTAAGAAAGAGTCAAAATGACTCTGTATGTCTTCGTATAATCCATAACGATTCTAAGAGTTCCTTGAATGGCCTTAATGGTCATGCCAGATATGATATACTTATGCACAGTCCTGTATTTTCTGACAAAAGCTTAATAATGGTTCTGTTTTCCTTATGTTTTTCTTTTCGGTTTTCCAGACAGCTCAGATTCATCGAAGATTTTCTCACGCGTCACGTATTACCACTTTACGCCAACACACACACCACGACTACCATTACATCCAGACAAACAACACAATACAGACACGAGGCAAGGTGAGTACTTGGCAGTCGCCATACAAAACCATCACAGATCGTATATAGGTTCAAAATTATAATGACAGTAAAATGAGTATGGAAGAAGGGTGCCCTCCTCTACTGGCTGTAAGGGTGGTCAGATTTGTGATAGTGAACCATAATTTGGCCTCTTTTTTCATATTACGAACTATGAATGGAATAAAACGTATCAGTGCTGAATGTAAGAGCTTTGTACCCTCGCTGTTATAGTGGGAAAAGAGAGTGTGGAGACTAAACTGAGCAAAAAGGAGATATTAAAAGTTGTCCTGTGTACTTTGTTGTGAAAATTTATGGTCTCTATGGTTGCTCTTGCCATCCACGTTTGGTTCGGGAGGGACAAGTGGCAAGTTTAATCTCGCATTGACGCTGTCATCTTCTATTACTAGAGGTGACCGGTAAGGCCAGGGGCAGGGGCAGTGCGAGGCTCTCTGCTTGCTGCGTCATCCGCTCGTCAGTTCTCGCAAATTGCGCCGGTGTTTTCGAAAGTCCCGATGAACTCTTCAATGACCACTTAGAGAGCAAGCAGAAGATGAGAAAGCGTTTCTCTCTTGCTATATATTTGGTTCCTTATGAACAGTGAGATAATATAGCAGCTTCTAGAATCAACCACAAGTATGAAACAACTAATGACATATCCATCAGAAAGTCGGTCCTTGCGGAGCTTTATCTTCGATATATTCCATATGATAATGTGAACAAACATAGAGATCAGAATTTGTATGGTTACGCCCTTTAATAAATCCATGCTATATAATTCATCTTCGCTTCCCCCCCCCCAAAAAAAAAAAAAAATCTTAATGAGTGATATCAAAAAATTTCATTCAACCCACGTTAATCTTTACAGAAGGATCTAACAAATAGGCGACCTCCTAAATACAGCGAGCCGTATAAAAAAAAACAAAAACACAAAACACTTTAACTCATAACATATTTTCCAGATATCATTTTCGAGGTCCTAGTTTTCAGTGGATCCACTTGCTTACTCTGTTTTGCAGTATTGCATCCTATAAAATATGATGAAGAACACTCTGTGTTTCCATACAAGCAAATTAATCAAATTATCAAGAAACAGTGATGTCGAATACATCTAGTGTTACTGATTTCTATCCAGACCCCATAGGACGCGCTGTTTGGTGCATGCGAGATTTTTTTTTTTTTTTTGCTTTATATTTGCTTTGACTGAATAGCGATATGTTGGTAAAATTCCTTCAGCAATTACCAAAAATCTAAGCGTCCGATTGGTAGCGGATGCCGGGCTAAATAAGAATTAAGACCGACAGGTTTTGTGAACATGCGGGAAAATCGGTTGCCAAAATTGGGGCGATGTTGAGATAACGAAGAGGAGGGGCAAGCTTTGACCTACTTTGGCTACAAGTTTGCTCCAATTAGCAGGCTGCGCTGAGCCAGCTGTATCGGTCATGGAGTTATAGATCACATCATATTTGTGCACGGCAGAACATTTATGACAGATCCGTGGCTTGTACGGGCCGCTGGAATAGCTCTTAAAGTACTTCGGGCTTCGAGGTTATACCATGGCGCTGACCTACGCCTTCTGGAATGTAACGCCCGTTTTCTTTACCTCTTATTTTCTAAAATTCTAAAATCATGCGGGTTTTTTTTTGTTTGTTTGTTTGTTTGTTTGTTTTTTTGGTTCTCCGTCATTCATTCTTCAATGCCCACAGTGTAACCCTACTGTAGTGAAATCATGAAATTGTGTTGAAAATAGCGGTAGCAGTTTTCACGTTAAGAAAGATAATTGTCACGCCCAGCAATGTTTGCTTTCGTCACAATGCAACATACTGTACCATTGCTGCCTTCATTAATATCGTCATTATCGCTATATAGTGTGCTGAGGCTTCCCTCTTGTTACTGCTCTCTTTATTATAACCACACCAGCAATTAATATTATCTATCATTAGTCATGTCAATTACGATCACTTGTAGTTTCTGCATAATAATTATATTAATCATTTCATTGACCTGTCCCCTATTAAATTTGTTACATGATTGTACCATCAGTAATCTCTCGACTGATCGTTGCTATTGACGTTTCGACTATTGAGGCTATATGTTTTGATGTGGATGAGGATTTACAGGTCAAACAAAAGACACTCCCAAACAGTAGGTGTCGTCTTGCGGTATTCATGGATGGCTTAACACCTCATGCAACGCCTACTGGTATCGGAGAACAATGTATGTTACCTATAAATCTGATTGTTGCTGAGGGGGAGGAGGAGTCGAGAACATTAACGTAAAATCAGTGAGAAACAGCAGAGAAAGAGAGAAGAAAGGGAAGAGAGGGACTGGGTTTCAGAGGAGGAGGAGAGAGAAGAAAGAGGGGACTTAGGAAGGGGTGTGTTTTGCAGAGGGTGGTTGATCATGGGCCAAGTCCCCTAGTCCAGCCGCGTGGAAGGGCCGGGTGTGTGCTACCCTGACGGTGCTGACTCACTTGACAACTTCGAGCCCGCACAAACCACGGACACTCAAAAGGGAATTACCCCAAGACAGCTGCCACTTTTTGTCCTCATGTTTTCTTCCATGACGTTTCTCTCTCTATCCTCTCTCTCCCTCCGTTTCTCTCTCTGTTTCTGCGCATATGCTACCCTGAGTCCCCTTCTATCTCTCTCCCTCTCCCTCTGTTAGTTTCTGAATCACTTCTGACTTGCTGGCTATTTTGGAACAATCCTGGTGGTAGTGTATTGGTAGCGCGCCTGCCGCGTATGCCGAGTAAATCCCTTGTTAACCTTGGGCGTCTCAAGGATCACAGTGTTATGTCTGCGTGCGGAGAGTGAGGGGGAGAGTGGCTGAGACCTTACAAACAGAGAGAAGACGCGATGAAGATAAGAACATTTCTTTTCTACCTACTGGCAAGACATTAAGTCTTCCGAAGAGGAGAAAAACAGAAGATAGACCTCCTCAACAGAATCAACTTACGTTGAAGACCCTTAAAGAGAGACCTTGGTGTCAAAATAACCATAAAATCCATAATGGTGCTGTATTAAACGAGAGATTAATATAAACAGTCTTGAGACTTGTTTTTTTTTATGCACATAATCATGCATTATGTAATGCAGACGAACAATCCTCTTTAATCTAGTTCCCTTTTTAAACTGCAATGCGTCTACCCAGAACACTGACCGGGCAAAATAAAGCTTGCCAGCTCAATACACTAACCAATTTACGGATTAGGCTATAATATGGTTTGTTAAGGGATCCAACTCGCATTGCGAGTGATTTCAATATTTACAAACCTTGGTTGTACAGCGCTCTGTTTGCTGTGTTTGGAGGGCTTTTCGATGTCACTAAGTATAATAGTTATAATTCATTCTAAAGAAATAAAACCAGCAGGAATATAACTGCGTAGGATTAGTGCATTTTATAGAGGGGGAATCCATCCATTGATTTCAGCGCATGTCGTAATATCTGCCGTGATCGGTTTTTTTTTTCCCCTTCTCATTGCAGATGTGGGGATGTGTACCATAATCCTTTTTACTCATTGTCTTTATTGTATGAATACTTTCCTCCATCCTAAAGAAATTGTCTTTGGTTGGCTACGACAGCTAACAATGTGACTAGTTTCCATTCATGCTCGTAATTTCGCATATGGGGCTGATTACTGTCTAGGAGCTGGGCTCGGAAACAGTATTTATATTTCCAGTCTAAATGTAAATGCGATGGATGAGAAGTTAACATTGAATGTTTTAATGAAGTCTTTGAATCTTTACACAATAAATATCTTCCATTGTTTCAAGACATAGTGAAGGAATTAAAAAATGAAAGTATCTGAACGATAACTGACGTAAACTGATAATCGAAAAATGCGTCACAACAATAACGACAACAACAACGTAACTAATATCATTCGTTCACTTATTCTTCATCTTTACTCGTTCTTTCTGTCATTGTAGGGACATCATCAAGCAATGTACGAACTGTGGGGACGACGATGCAGTCATATTCACAGGCAGTGGATCAACCGGAGCCATCCACAAACTCATCAACGTGATGGAGATGAAGGGCGAACGGGCGAGGAACACGGTAAAGTATTGTCTCTCACGTGACACCACGAGTAGATCACGTCCGATAGAGGCCCGTATGCACCTCGCCCCTAACATTTGATAACAATCACAAGGGATTAACTTACATACCTACATTTTGATTGGATGTTGACGCAAGTTTTTGCATGGAGTTCACTTAATGATAGCTGTATACCTACCACCTATACTATATTTTCCGAACTGGTTATGGCAGCGTTTAGTTGATGCCGACTTCGACGAAAAATGGACTCAGCCAAAGCTGTGGAATAGTTCAGAATTTCAGAACTCAGAAGCAATAATGAGTATAATTTTTGTACATTTCTATTCCTCTTGAATACCATCCAAGGACATCAATTTTGCATGCCATGTCATTTGATACATAATATATCCCCCTCAAAAAAGAAGAAGCAGAAGAGATACTAAAGTAAAATATACAAATTGAGCATCGTATCGCCGTATGTCTCCACCCCCCCCCCCAAAAAAAAAAATATATATATATATATATACAAAGTTTAGATTTTTTTGTGTGTGTGTGTGAATAGAATATTACATCGTACCGCCGTGGTCACCTTTCGTTCACTGCTTAAACGATGTCCCCGTAGCACAAGGCGTTGGTTGACGTGTTGTTGTGTTGACAGTGAAAGTCTGAGTCAGGGGTATTAGCCATCGTAATGAAATAGAACTCGTTGCCATGTCGTGGTTTGTACCACTTCCTGTCTTGCTAACAATTTCAAATGCCGAAACATTTTTCCAATTACCAAATTGTCATTACATTTGTAGCTGAAAGCGGACCGCACAGAGAGAGGAGGAGAGTGTGATAAAAAGAGAGCGAGATAGGGAGAGGTAAATAGGACGAGTGTGAGCCAAAAAAAGAAAAGAAAAAAAAGATAGATGATTAAATAAAGAGGGATCACTTCTGATGATCTCTAGCTAAATCTTTGTAGCGCTTGCTATGAATATCAGGAATAAAAATGAAAAGGCGAAGATGATAAAAGCAATCAAATGTGTAGAAAAAAGTAATATCGAGATCACAACTGAAGCAAATTACTTTCTAAGTAAACATTGATATTTGAATATTTGTTAAAAACACACGAAATCGAGTTCAGACGATACCTGTTCGAAACAGAAAGTTTATTATCAAGAAATGAAATAAAACTTTAAGAATCACTAAGATGCTTCGAGGTTTTATTATTGATTACAACAAGCCTTCCTGACGCACCATCACTCCGCTTCAGTTACTCTTTTGTGTCTCTGTCATGATCCAAACATTTACAGCGCGCTGCATTCACTTTGTCGCTTGTAATCAAAACCGTTAGGAAACTCTTGGCAAAAATGACAGGCGTCGCTTTCAAATACGTACTGTCGCCCATTTGATATATACATACATATAAAGTTAGATTATTTTTTGTGAGTGTGTAATTTGGTCGTTTTCATCAGGTCAGTCCTGGGTTGAATCTGGTAAAAACAAATTGGCTGCTGATTACAAGCGATGACACGATTGACTTTTATTCTTCCCCCTCGGCGTTTGATTTCGCCTCTCTCCGTATCGAGTTATTAACTTCTGTGTGTTGGTCGCAGGAAAAGGCGGCTTTCCGATGCCAATGTGCGGCGGATCAGACAAAGATTAGCGTTTAAGGCTTGATTGCACGTCTAGCTCACTCAGTGTTGAAAGGTTTATCGCATTTGTATAGGTCTTTGCTGTGTGTCGGATAGATGTGCATTTGTGTGTATATGTTTTTCGTTTGTTTGTTGTTGTTTTGTAGACAGTTTAGTGTTCTTTCCAGTTAGCAGTATAATGCATGTGACATTACACCATGGATAAATGTTGGTTGTGAGGGCCGTTGCGCTGGTTTAAAAAGCACTACCTGCGGGGTATGGCACATCAGCTACTGTTTTATAGATAATATGATACGCATTTTTATCATTACATTATCACGGCAGACTTTAATTAAAAGAAATATGAATTTTTGCCGTAAACACGGACTGTCGATAAGGGTTTTTCACAAAGACCACCTGTGATTATACATAATGAAAAGAAAATTAATGTGATTGTAAAATGTCATTCCTTAGATACTACTACATGTAGTATATAGGGAAAGGTGTTTTGAGCCTCAATAAGAGTAATAATGCGCTTAATCTTTTTAAATAGCCCCGTGCTTTTGCAGAGGGTTATTTTGTTGGACAACCTATTACTAGTATTAAAAAAAAAAGATATTCATGGATTAATGGCTACTGAACGTGGAGCTTAATGATGCCTTTATCCCTTTTATCGGATTTTCTTTTTCATTTATTCGACGGTTACTTTTTTGCGTTTTGGGGATTTATAGTTAACTGTATATCTCTCTTTTTATCTTGGTTTGTAGCTTTGATGTTGCTGTTTAGCAGAGAATATCGTCATCTTTTAATACTGATCCACTCAATCAAATAACATGCCCGTAATTGTGTCTTCTGACCATTTTCTGACACAATTGATTAGAGAGGTAAAATGATTGAGAGCTATCACTGACTCCCTTTTTCTTTTATATCACCCTCTTCTCTGCAGGTTGTTTTAGTCGGTCCTTTCGAGCATCATTCCAACATTCTACCCTGGAAGGAGATCGGTGCACAGGTAAGTCTTTAGATGGCTTGTTTTCCGACGTTTACACAATAACTAGCTTTAGATCTGCAATGCAAACGCTAAAACGACGCAGCCTCCAGTGTTGGACAATGGAAACAGCTGTCTCGCGCATGTGTAGAACACCATTTTTGCCTTATTAGCGTCGTCTTAGCGTTTGCGTCGCAGATCTAAAACTCGCCATTAACTCACATAGATATCAACAAACACGCAGACCCAATCAAACACCGTCTCACCCTTTGTGGCCCGTCTTTAACGTCACAAGCACTCACCGACTTACCCCCCCCCCCCCACACACACACACACATACACACACACGCAGTGCTATTACATCAATGAACACAGCATCAAATTAACAATTAATATATACGTTGAATAGTATCCACACACCCACATAATATCATCATGTGAAATTTAATGTAAATGTTTAAAAGTCTTATCTTGCCCGTTTCAATCATTAATGTTCACAGGCATGGCCTAAAGTAATGGCACGTTTTATGGCCACCGCTGCTGGTTCGGCCGCGCGAGATATCGTCTTGTAACTAAGCATAAATTCGAACTTCCCTTCTGCGCCTGTCGTCTGCCAAATGCTTTAACTCAAGACTCTGTGTAGAGCTTTCCTATACCTGGTGATCAGTACAGGATACATGCACGATGACGCTGCAAAGGGGCGAAGGAGCGAGAAGAAAATTAAACGTACAAAATAAACACTCCATGACGGATTTAGAGATAAAAATGCCACTCATTCGCTCCTTTGCCGCGGAAGTGCTAAATTGAAAATGGAGGATTAATTACACCTCAATTAGCCTACCGTATTTAATACACCACAGAGTTTAATTAGGAAGTATAGGGAGTAACATTATGAAATCTCGCAGTATGAATGTTACTTCCTATATTGTAATCTGAAAGAAACATAAGTAGCATGTGAATGTTCCAGTCAGGTGTGTGGGCAGACTTAGTAGCACAACATTTGATATACAGGTAAATAATGTACAGATATATTTTGGAATAGAGATACAAAAGGCGTTTATGACTGCATTTAGTTGACAGTGTGAATACAGACGAAGTAGCACATTACCACAAATATTATTATTCTCATAAAATGGTTTGAATTACAAGTTGATTGTAGTTCAAATATACAACACACAGCACAAAGATATGGATGATTATAGTGACTTGTCTCCCCCAGAGAAATTTATGATCTGACAGCCATATGTATGGCAATTGCGCTCACGCCACAAACCACCATAAAGGAGGGATCACTTTAGCGTCTAAGCATTCATGTCTCAAATGTAGGCCTCCTACACTTTCAACCTCATTTTCAGTATTCATATCTGTAGGACTTATACACGATGTTATAAAACATGTTCAGTTCCTTTTCATTATTCTTTCAAACATGATCACACACACAAGGGCATAAATGAGAAAGACAAACGCAGAAGTGTACCAGATGGTTGCTTAAAGAGCATTTTTTTTTTGGGGGGGGGGGGCAATTGCAACAATTTTGGCCAAGAATAGTACTAGGTTAGGTGGAAAATTGATCTGAGAAAAGATAGATTTAAAAATAGTATGCATTATTTCTTTTCTCTCGTCGCATTTTGCTCTTTCTCTGTCTGTTGGTTTTTCCCCTCATATTCGAGAGGAATAGATTGTAGTGAGAGAAGCGCAGAGTTGAAATATCAATATGATGTTTCGATTGGCTGGCCTTGACAAAGACATGTCGAAAGCGTGGCGACAAGGCTAAAGGTTCATTACGCCACAACACTTGGCTCCAACCGACACCCGACGAGTCCGTCCCGCAATGTAGAGCGAGAAGCGAGAGAGCGTTGTTCCATCCGTGCGTTCGTCGAATGGTCTGTGTTTGTGCAGCGGTCTGTGTTATCAGCACTCTTTTTGTTAGATTATGCCAGTATTATATTAAAAGGTGATGCAAATGCGTTTGCCCGTCTTGAGTCTTCATAATTATGAGCTTCCTTTTGATATACATGGCGTGCATACTACGTCTTGTTTATCTTTCCTCTTTTTGTGTCTGTGTGTGTCCCCAATTAATTTCTGGCATGCTTTTGAGTAAAGCAGGCATGATTCCGGAGCTACGAATCTAGGGTAAAGGCATAGAAGCTGAGAAAGATATTTTGTCACTACTGAAGTATGAGCAATGAAGCATGTGGCCGAACATGGGAGCCCGCTGGCACCGCACAATACGCAATTAATCGTGCAAAGAACTATTTTGCCCTCAAAAGCAGAAACACAAGCGAGGAAGACACTGTAAAGCGCTGTATTCATTTGCAGAGATTGCAATCTAAGGTAGGCAGTATACCTGTATCTATTAGGCAAACGTTCCGAGAACAAAATCACCAAGTATTGTAGGCTGTTGTAGATTTTCCACATGGTTTTTGAAGTACATACATGCATGCGCACAAGACCAGCTAACTTGTTTCATTATAGTAACAACAATTAAACTAAACCTCCGATTTATGCTGAAACAGTATTATGGCAGCGTGGCAGCTTTGAGCGGTTATGAGTTACTTTGTCAATGACGTCATAATGGCCTGAATACGACCTTTGCTAGCATTGTGTAAGCAGCCAAGCAAGACACGGGCAGGTCTGTATCATCGAAACAATTAGTCAGCCAAAAGTCAATTTGGGGAGGGAGAAAAAAAAAACACTTTGATATGCCAACAGTCAGAAACAAATCAAGCGATGAGATATTGCAGAGAAATCAGTCAATGATCACCCAGGACTGTCATTTTTATATCTGCGACCTCGTGTGTCTTTTTTAGTCCACCTCTCAGCTCGTGCCCTACACTGCAGCGAAAAGACGGTCTGAACAGCTGAGAGACTGCATCAGAGAGAGTCCCGCGGCAGATGGCGTGAAGAACACGTCGTACTTGTCTTTTTTTCTCTCTCTCCCTACACGAGAGAGGGTTTTGAAGGGGGTGACTAGATGACAAACATCAGAGTGTCGTTTTGTCAGTCGAATTGTTTCCTAGCTTCCTTCTTTTTTTCCTCCGACACAAACCTGATTTGCTGGAAATTTGTCAGCTCTAATTCGCCTCCTCGTCCGCGGAGCGCAACTGTTGCGCCAGGGTGACAACTCTGTAAGCTCGCTGTTTCTATGGTAACCGTAGTTTACTCATCCCTACGACTGGGCGACATATACAGTACCACGACAAAAGTTTGTAGCAAACAGCAGGCGATAGTTCATGCGTCCCTGCCGCTCTTCTCTCACCCTCTCTCCATCTCTCTCTCTCTCTCTCCCCTCCTTCTCCCTTTATCTTTCTCTCTCTCTCTCTCAATATTATCGAATATTATCCATCCACCACCGACCAACCAATCTGTTTGTTTGTCTATTTACCTATCTATTATGATGATAATGTACATATCTATATATCCATGTATCTATCTATCTATCATTCGATGTGTCTATTGTCTATGCATCTGTCTATCTACCCATCTATCTATCTATCCATCTATTTATCGGTCTATCTATATATCTATTTATCTGTCTATCCATATATTTATCCATCGATCTATCTATCTATCTATCTATCTATCTATCTGTTTATCTATCTATGTCTCAGCTCAATATTCGGTGTTTGTGTGTAGCAATTAGTCTTTCTCGATGTGATCGTCTGGGTCATACACATGTGTCGCGATAAAATGACAAGTGAGCGGAATGAGCATATAAAATCTGGAAATTTATGCGAACAGATAAATCTAAATAATCAACATACACAGACACATTTAATGCAAAGTTATAGTCGATGGAAGCGGTTGAAGTTGTTAAACAGCACACATCGCTTTTTTAGTCTTGTTTATTGTTTTGCTATATATGGGAATATAATTTGTCAATACATCAATGATCACCATACTGATTAACTAACTGTGATATAACAAACCATCTTACATGACTGACCGTCCCAATGCTAATTGATAAAATCATATTCTGTGCAAAGTGTAAAGGCAGCCCCGATGACGATTCTTCCTTGTTTGTATCCACGATGACTTCTATTTGAAATTGATTTTTTTTCAGGTGGTCAGAGTACAGCAGACAAGTGAAGGACTCGTGGACCTGGAAGACATTGAGAACAAATTAAAGGTAAATATCTGACACAGTTCAATGTTGCATGCCGCGTACCCGTTTGACTGTCACGGCATTGATACGAAGCTTTCGAAGTATTTTAGAAATATAAGCGTGTTCTTCCTTAAAACTACGCAGTGGTAAATACAATACTTGACATTAAGGCTACTAGTGTATTCTCTTGCTTGTCTAGGTATCATTACTCTGTTATTCGCTGGCTGTAATGTACTTAATATGGCATCAACTCAGAAAGATGATAGTGTTTATGACCTGACTTGCAGTTATATGATAAATCTTTATTATGATAAAAATATTTAGTCACACGCTTTACATCGTATGCATATGTGACAACTTCAGGGACGCATTTCTTGAAAGGGTAAGGGGGCATTTCTTGAAAGGGTAAGGGTGTCTCTGAGTGCGATAGGGCAAGATTGTATGTGTGTGTGTGTGTGTGTGTGTGTGTGCGTGTGTGTGTTTGTTTGTGTGTGTCTTCGTTTGAGAGGTGGAGCATGACTCGTAATAATTTCGGCAGTAGCGTCTAGTCTGGAACGAATCTAGCTTGGTATGAAGCACAGACCCCGGGGAGGCATCGATTGACTACAGGCGGAAGAGGAGGAAGAAACATGGCGTTTCGGGTTATCTATTGGCCACTATCAGGGTAGACATCTTGAAGTGAGAAAGAACGGAATTGATTACATGTCATGGCGTAAAGGCGGCCTATTTCAGGCTGAGTGAGTCAAGGAAGGTACAGTGTGAGAAACGAAATGCGTTGAGCCGACACTTCTTCGCCAAGCGGTATGATACTGGAAATGCGATCTCGCTACTCACCGGATTTAATGCAGTTTATCCATTAATGGCTCTCCTTCAATATAGCCACGTTCGATATACACTCTTTAAAATACTTCCATACACCCATGACTCGCATTAGTAGCCAACATGTCAAATTTGCTAATCGTTAGGCTGATATAGCACACAACAATACATCGTTACCATTATTTGGTCGACACCTTCATTACATATCCTTTCTACACTGTAACACAAGTTGCTATGACGTCTGTATGGATGATTATTAAGAGAAGACATCAAACATTGGCGATTTGAATGATTGATTGACTGTGTGATGTAGAGGAGAGGATGACACGCTTGAACCTTTCACAACGCATGATGTGAACGAGAGAAAAGAATGATAGTGAATATAGACGGCAATTTGCAAACAAATATCCACTTTGCACGGGCGACTTATATTTGCGATTCGGTTAATTGATTGACAAATGTCTCCCAGGTTGACGTAGTTTGATTGATAGTTACCCTATGAACAAGATCATTGTGCATCTTTTGTTTGATGCGGTTACCAAGCGATTACATTGTGTAACATTGGAAATTTATGACGTCACAATTCTTTGATAGTGATGTTTATTGCTTTTGTCCAGATTGAATGACCGTTGAATCTTCATATCTGCATACAACAGTAATGGTCTGGATAAACTGGCAGAGTATAGAAACGAGTTAAATCTTTGCGAAGGGGAAAGAAAATGAGCAAACCAAATCAGGAAGTCCTAGCTCATTTTTGTGAAATCATTAGCCCACGACACCAACAAAAGATGTAGAAAACGTGATATTCTTTCATGGTTACAGTTCTGATTTCCATGAAATATGTCTGCTGGACGCGCTGCATAAGACAAAATTTCCCACCGGTCGTAATCCCAAGTTATTATATTTTCCTCAGTGTCTTGAACATCTTTTCTTTTTCTTGTCTGTGAGCACTTTCTATATTTCTGCTTCATCCCCATCCCTTCCTCCACCACATCATAATCTTTTTCACTTCCCCTTCGATGTGTCGTCACTAATACACTTCATTGTATTCCTTTGATCTCTACGGAGCAGATCTTTACGCAGACGCACGCGCACGTGCTGGGCTGCTTCTCCGCGGCGTCCAATGTGACGGGCATCATCACCGACACCCACGCTGTCTCGGCACTCCTTCATAGATACAACGCTCTCTCCTTCTGGGACTACGCCACAGCAGGTGAGGTCATCACACCTGGGTTTGATGTGCAGTATCAGAAGCCCTTCCTCTGTGGGGGGGGGGGGGGGGGGGGGAGGGGGGGGGGGTATAGTGCTTTTACTAGAGTGGTAGTAGTAAGTACTGGTGGTAACATTTAACTATCAGTATTATTATTAATAATGGTAATTATGCTGATGATGGTAATATAGCAGTAATCATAATGATGAAAATAATGTCAATATTGATAATGATAACGATTATGTTTATAATGATTGTAGTAGTAGCAAAAGTAGTAGTAGCAGTAGTAGCAGTAGTAGCAGTAGTATAGTAATGATACCACTACTACTGCTGCTACTACTACTACTACTAATAATAATAATAATAACAATGATAACAAACAATTATATTAACACCCCCCCCCCCCAAAAAAAAAAAAAAACAGTTGTAGCAGCAGCAAAAAGAAAGAGAGGAGGATGCGTTTTTCATTGGTTGTTTGTTTTATAACTCGAGCTTGAAGTAAACGTTCACTGAACAGACAGGCAGGTTCCCGCAATTTGTTCGAAGTTATACGAATGCGTGTGTATACGCCACGTCAGGGGATTAAAACGTCATCTCGAAGCCATTCACGAAATGGCAACATAATTATGATTATTGCATTATAGAATGATCGAGTGTTTATTGTAGTTTAATCATCGGCCTCATTTTCAAGCAACCCCTCCCCATAAAGATGCTTATTAGTGAAGAGCATTTCCTGTACATATTATGAATGCCCTTGCTCATCAACTTTGACAGGATAATTAACCGTAAATCACTCGATACGAATGGCTGAATCACACAACATTGTTTTCAAATAGCAATTTAACCTTTCAATGGTGCGATGATACTCTCATGACTGTAGCCACGATTAATATTCTCAGCTACGACAATGAGAATTTATTGTTTTCCCGTTTTGTTATTCCCATTATTTTTCAGCTCCATACCTTGATATCGACATGAATCCATCGGGTTTCGAGTGAGTAAACACTGAAGTCGCATGAACTTTTGGTCATCTGTTCATGTTAGATTTTGTTCCCGACTGGCAGATGTAAGCATATGCCACGTAGAGCGGGACTGTTTCTGAGAACCGTGCCAAAACGACCCGTGCGCCTACTGGCTGCAGCTGTGTAGCATTAATCCTAGTGTTCGCCTGACGCTATTGTGTCAGTCAATGAGTGAACCGCATTTAAGCTAGCTAGGGGATCAGTGGTAATCTTACGGTGATTAATAGTACATGAAAAGTAATGCACAGATTTCATTTACTTTTGCACTTATCAAAACTTCAAATCAAGACGCTGTTACATGAATTCATGCCATTTGTTGCTCATCACGCCTACTGAGCGTGGCACATGCTTTCCATGAGTCTGACATGAAAAGAAAGGGAGTTTGAGGCATAACCCCTAGCCATGGTGAGGACATGAAAATGAGATCTCAGACGTCGATATAATTATTATCGGACTTTAAAGTGATCCAATGGAAAGCTATGTGATTCGTTCATCAGGAATTACGCAATATCTTTGCGTCAGTGCAACCTCACAGGAGTATTCAGCAGTATACAAACAGCGACTGTACATCTTCACTTGTTGATAACAAATGTTAAGATTGCAGTACATTGCATTCATCGAAGTCCATAATATCATTCATGTTTCCTAAAGTCAACGAGTAACGTTGATATTATACATTTAGTACATTCATGAACTGTGGAAGTTTAACAAGATGTGTCGTTTGTTCTACGTTGTCTATTTACAGGCATGGTACCGACTGTTCGAAAGATGCAGTCTTCGTATCCACACACAAGTTCGTTGGAGGAGTCGGAACGCCTGGTACGTGAAAGAATCCTACCTATACTCCTCCTTTATGTTCAAGATACCCAAATGGTTGTCTCACCGACTTTATCCATGTATTGGTGACGCATAAATCTTGGTGAACATTTTCGAAGAATTGAGGAGGGAGGGGTAGGTTAGTTGTTACTGTGTGTTTGTTATAACAGCTTTTGTCATGGGGGGGGGGGGGGGCTTAGGGAGCAGCGAATTGCTTCCTTCCTGATGTGCCTTCACCCCTTCTGCGGTTTGACCCTAATCGGGCCGGGGAGGACACGGGATGGAATGGGAGTAAGCGTGATGATCCGGCCAAAATATCAAGTTTGCAAAAAGGCGACAAGCCCAGTCAAGCCTAATCCAGGGGATCAGTCGCCATGTGTGGGTTGAAGAAGAGGCTTTGTCTGCTCCTCTGCGACTGACGGACGACCATGTACCTCGATGGCCCAAGGTGCCAAGTCATGTCGCTGTCACTGCTTCTCCAAGTCATGATGTTACGAAAGAAAAGTCATCTTTCTTCCTGTGATGATATCAAAGAACAGCCGGTGCTTTTCCGGCAACTCACTGAGATTCCGGTCATTCATTTGAGAAATGGTTTTTGGATCAGTCCATCAGACTTTCACGCCCACCAGGAAGTCCTGGTCTCTCTTGACCATGGTCACTGCAGTGTCCAGTTTAGACTCTTGTAAGAGTATTACACGCTCCTCCCCAGAGACAGTACAACTGAAAGAGTTATGTAACTGTATGTTGAGTTGTAATTGCTCATTACATACCACATGAATCACTCTCTTAAAGGTTAATGATACGGACAGAAAGACCACGAGAAATTATGTTTTTGTTTTCAGTCTGTATCTGTTTGTTTTGACTGCAGGTATCCTAATTGCCAAGAAGAAGCTCTTTGTAAACAGCGTGCCCCACGCCCTGGGAGGAGGCACGGTGCATTACGTAAGTATACTGAGATGAGAATAGCTTGCTACGTCCTTGGCGTCTAAAATTAACTCCATCCTCACATCCTATTCACTTTTCTCGTAATCATCCGTTTCATGGCATGTGCACACGTGAAATCTGGCGCAATGTTCTGCAATGCCATTAACTACAGAAAGGTAGTTTTAATGTGAAGTGATCGTGCAGTGAAGTTAAACCCTTTAGCATATGAGCGCTGGAGAGGGAAAGTGGTTAGGGCTCTCTTTCGTGAACATTGAGGTAATCTCGTAAGGTTGTTGAAATAATATAGTAGTTATCCACTCAAGTGTAAATCGAACTTCCTTATTGCTGAGAGAAGGAGAACACGAATACACCAAAAGATTGGAAATGATGCTTCGTCATTCCGTATGTCTATCCCGAAGACATGTTGGTCTTAGCCATATCAGGCTAAGTCTGCATCCACTAGGGGACGTTCTGCAAGCCACATAATGTAATGGTAATGAGTACGATGTGTTGAAAACGAACGAATACACAGCTGACACACGTCACAGTTGTAATAGCCCACATGTTTTTCTGTGGAGTCAGTAGGTATGAAGTAAGGTAGACTTTGGCACCAACTTTCTATCGTCTGTTAGGACGGGAGGGTTTGCTTTTGTTGACTGTAGACATCTCCTTCGTCCTCTTCGCCTATGTCAAGTGTTATACTTCAGAAGAAGCTTACGGTCTTAGTTTTCTTCGTGCTTTGCTCCGTTTTATTTGTGTGAAAGCATGATGAGATGTAAGAGAGTATTGAGATTAGTTCTTGTTACCATTCCAGGTGTCAAGAAACATGCATCATTACCTGAAGGACATTGAGGCACGTGAGGAGGGTGGAACACCAGCCATTGTCGAGTCCATCCGCGCTGGACTGGCCTTTCAGGTTAAACAGGTACAACATGGACAGTCATCTGTTTTTGCTGACTGAGTTGTTCAGACTTTAATTTTGTTAGGTTTTGGGAAGAGTAAATAGCGAATCTTGATCACATTTTCAGTGTCTGGACGAGTATTCAAATGTATAATTGAGAGTACAAGATGCCGTGATACCTTACGTACATTAGCTCCAGTTGATCAGAACAAGAGCAGCGAACATGCTATTCCGTGTCTTCGAAGAGCCATACATCTGGTGTAGACATTCGGCGCTCTTAGCAGAATTTGTCCTCTTGCCTGTTTTAAAATTACACACAAAAAGAGACCTCCAACGTGCACTGGTGTCAACTTTTGATTATACCCAGAATCTACTGTTTTTGCCGGATCAATCTGCTTTTGACCTTGCGAAATGTCAAACTCAATTAAGGGCAGAAGACTGACTCGAACTGAGCGTTGATGACTCACGTATGTAAAGCGTCATTTCACTGGGACAAGTTGTAGCCTGCGAGTCCTCTTTATTTACCATTGGCTGATTTTCGGCAATGGGGTAGCTAAGAAAAAAAAATGTTCTTTTATGTCCGCCGCCGTGTCATATGCTTCCACATGGCAAAACGAAAAAATGTTTTGTGCCTTTATAAGTTGGTTTAAATCAGAGAGATATTTTCATGCATTATGTGACACCTATCGAGATGAGCACCAGATGTGAGCATGCTGCTGATGTATTATGTTTTGCAGCTCTCTGTATAGGTAATATACCGCAATGATTCCAAATAGAATGACATATGTGTATTGAAGTTAATAAGATTCTAGCAGCTTTACACTCTTTCTCTATTCATTTATCAATCTATGTGTTTATCTGTCTGTCTATCTATCTATCTATCTATCTATCTATCTATCTATCTATCTATCTATCTATCTATCTATCTATCTATCTACCTGTCTATCTAGTCTATCCATTCATTTGTCTAACTTATGTATCTGTCAATCTATTAGTTAATCTGTAATGTCTGCATTTTCTATCTATCAATCTTATCTATCAATCTATCTATTTATCTATCTATCTATCGATCTATCTATCTATCTATCTATCTATCTGTCTATATACCTGTTTATCTAACTATCTATCTATCTATCTATCTGTCTATCTATTTATATATCTATCTGTCTATCTATTTTTCTATATGTCTACCTATAGCTATCTATTTATCTGTCTATCTATCTATCTATCTATCTATCTATCTATCTATCTATCTATCTATCTGTCTATCTATCTGCCTAGCTATTTATCTATCGTCTGTCTGTCTATCTATCTACCTATCGGTCTATCTATCTATTTATTTATCCATCTATCTAACTTCTCTCCTCTTTTGATTAATCTTTGCAGGCTGTGGGACCAAAATTCATAGAGGACAGAGAAAATGAGCTTGCAAGGTGAGTAAGAGATTTCCGTGTAGACTTAATCCCTTGTTTGTGATGTCACCCAAGTCATAGAACAATTTCTTGGCATGCCTCTAGTCAACTGCCACAGGAGAAAATTTGCTTTTCTCTCCTTGGCAATGGCCGGGACATGAGGAAAGGTTTTAGTCAACAGGATGAACACCAACGTACTTTCACTTTAATGAATGATTCAAAAGTTTATACATCTCGATATTATTATTAGCTCCATGACTTCAATGAAGCGCTAAAAATATACACACTTACAAGCTTCTCCGGAAATTGATTAATTCTAACTGATAAATGGTGAGTATAAATACAAAACCATGAATCTTTCTTGTGGCTCTTTGATATGTTTATTTTGAGTACTTCTTCTATGTATGGAAATTGCGTTGTTGTAGAGTATTCTTTGTAAGTACTGTCGTGGCATTAGAAGAACCATATTTTTCACTTTGTCTCAGCAACGTACAGGACGAGTTTATGTCATGATGGGAGTTCGTTCATTCACATTCACACACAACGCACACACACACACACACACACACACACACACACACGCATACATACACATACATACACACACACACAGAAAAAAAAAACGAACAAAAATATAAGAATCTAGAGTGCTACATAACTCAGAAATGAACGTCAAATGTTGGAGATCGAGTTTCCAGCAATAGCGGGGGAATAAGTAATGTATTTAAAACACCATGTCAGAGACATCGCTTTGCACGGATCGTTGTGAACTCACCCTATGTTTGAGAGCTCGGTTTGGGGATATAATTAGATATCCCCTCAACATATCCCCCCTTTCCTCCCAGAACTAATGTACGCCAAGGAGAAAAAAAAAATAGTTGACATACTTTTCGACTTCATGAAGTTTTCGACCAACCGTCAAATTCTGACAGCTTCAATTTAGTGACGAGAGGTGCTGAGTGTCAGAGACAGTGACTGAAATGTCTCTTTTTTTTCCTGTAATTGCCGAGAGATAGATGGCAGAGAAAAGTAATCAAAGGTGATTTATGATCCGACGTGTTTCAAATGTGCAGCAGCATGATAATTACAGACGTAGATATCTGACCAGAATCCATATCTCACTGGAACATTTTGCATCACTCATGTGCTATTTAAATCATAAGCATACGGTATCACCAGATTTGGAATGAAACCGAATTCCATCGTTGGTGTGGATGCATAGTTCCTTCTAAGATTGCAATTATCCGCCGAACTCTAAAGGAAAGTGCTTACCAGACAGATTTAAACGTGTTGAAGAAATAGAAAAGTAAAACGTCACTGAAACTGTTGATGTTTTGCTCCCTTTAACATTACAGGCGAGCGTTCGCACGGTGGCAACACAACGAGAATCTAATCGTCTTGGGCAGTCATGAGGTGGCGCGCTTGCCCATATTCTCCTTCCTTGTTCGTCATCCACAGACAGGCAAGCTGTTACATCACAACTTCATCGCTGTACTACTCAACGATCTCTTTGGTATTCAGGCCAGAGGAGGTTGTGCCTGCGCAGGCCCTTATGCACACGTGAGTTCTGCTTCATTCATGCTCTAACATTTATCTGACAACGTTACTGTACATGCTCAGGACATAGATCTATTGCATGTGATCTATAACCATAAGGGTTACTGAGATGGATGATTTATTACAAAAAATAAGAAAGAAAAATAAACAAGCAAACAAGCAAACAATATTGTGCTTTTGACAGATCCAAGGTGATGCTCAAATAACATCACTATGAAACATAAGTTTTTGCTGTGAACCCATCAAAACAAACGGCACAGGCTTTCAAATTACGCCTGTTGAAATCATTGCACATTAAAAATTGCAATTGGCTGAGAGTGGAGAGCAAGACAAGAAATAGAAAAAAAGTCAAGAAGAGTTCACGGGAGGCTCAAGATGAATTAGTATTTTTCCTCTTCGCTCTTATCATAAGTTTTTGCATCGATTGAGGTAGGCCGTGGCGTGTATCGAGGTGTACTTTAAAGCTCATCTGTCATCGGCCTACCCCTCTTGATGGGCTTGTTGGACTAGCAAACGCCCCATCGTGGGATTACAAGCGGAAGATGGATCTTTAGGGCGATGATACGCCTGATCATCTGAGATATCCTAATCTTTCAGAGCCGAGAGAACTCAGGAGTTATGACTTCTCTCACTTTCCCCCTCGCTTTCTCTCTCTTCCTTTTTTTTTCTTTTTCCGTCTTTTTAGTGTTTTCAACTTTCTTTCTATAAGTCAAACACGTTCTGTGAAGACTATGAGTATCAAATGTTGAGAACACATGCAATCGCGGTGTGATGTCTGAGTAATTCTTTCCAAATTTGCCCCCAATTTTCTCCTTTCACGCAGGATCTGCTGGGAATCTCGGAGGAGAATGCCATGAAATTCTTCGAGCTGATCCGTGAAGACCGAAAAAACACCTGTAACGCGGAGCCGGTCGAGGGAGTACGGTACGTCCCTATGATCATAGTCCAAACACCTGGTGTATTCGTCAAGTTTCCATCAATACATTAATTTCTCTCTTTATCTCATTTCATTCGTCTTAGTGTTTTTTAGGTTAGCTCTTCAATTTAATATTCAGTTGGATGTGTTTTGGTGCAATCTGCCAGAAAAGGTGAAGAGTTGAATCTATATTTCCATCTATGAGATATGAATCTTTTCAACCGGAGGGGGAGGGGGGATTTCACCATTACAATCCAGGCTTACACCCTACAATTCTTGCTACATCTCGCGGTCTTGACACAGGAACACACAAAGATCTGACAGAAGGTCGAAATATTTGATTTCATAACGGTTATCCGTGCAACTGTTCCTGCGATTTGGGCGATTAAGGTTATTCTATCATCAAAAGTGCCTAAAATCGCCCCAGAATGTTGTGCTCCCAAGTTGTTGCTATGATTCAGTGAGTCACACTGTGACTCATATCTACCTCATTTTTTCTAGGATTTCTCTATCTCACTGTCTCCTTCTGATCAAGCGCTCTAGACCTCTTGCGGCAAGTTTTCCCCTCCCCTACTAACTCTCCCCTCCCCCTTTTCCCCTCCTCCATCACAGACCTGGATTCGTCAGGATTAACTTGCCGTACTTCGCACCCGATGACGTCATTGATTACGTGTTAACAGCTGTTGACCTCGTGGCTACCCATGGATGGAAGATGCTCACGCAGGTTGGTAAATCATAATATTATTCCTGCATTTAAGAGTTCAGTGTGTGGCTGGAGTATACGGATTTGAAGTAGTGATACAAGTTTTGGTGGTAGTAGGCACAGCACTTTCATCTTGGAAGAAATACGGATTTTCAAAAGACCATGTCATTCATTACTTCTTGAGGGAGAAAACATAGCAACTGATGATTGTTGCAAGTAAAATTTATTATTATTTTTTATGATGCACACATTTTCTCACCTCGGGTACATAGTATTAGCTTACCCCCCCCCCCCCCCCAAAAAAAAAAAAAAAAAGGAGAAGAAGAAGTAGAAGGAGGAGGAGAAGAAGAAGAAGAAGAAGAAGAAGAAGAAGAAGAAGAAGAAGAAGAAGAAAGGGCAAACAAACAGACGTAGAAGACCCCTTCTCCTTTATTGAATTTAATTTGCCAAGTAGATCAAAAGCTACTTCTGTTTTAGCACGAAGGATTCTAATCAAAGCGTTGAGATACTCAGTATCTTGATGAGGTTCCATATTTGGTTTTTTATAATGTTACGCATGTGTAGATGTGGTCCCCGATAACAGCTATTCCACTGTTCGTAGGGTTCCCACTGTTTGTTCCTATGTATGAATTCAGAGTTGCCACGAATAATTCAGCCCTAACTCCTAGTCCTGATTCTTGATCCTCCTTTGCAGTACCACCATGACGTAAAGACCGGATCTTGGACCCATCGCTCTGGATGTAAGGGGAGCGGTCCAGGCTATCTCAGTCTTTTCGATATCAGCTACAGGACGGGTCTGTTCCAGTTTGAGGGCGCTAATACCTCCGTCACGTCATCCCACAAGAAGCAGCCGCTGCAGGTTGGTCGTCAATTTAATGATCATTAAATAGTTCTCTAATAGTTACATAGAGATCATCTTGTGACGGCGTCGCGTTTTATATCCATGTTGACCATAGAGGGTGACATTGCTTAAACTCATTTCGGATTTCTATTTCGCCTTAATATGCAATCTGATGTTTATATGCCCGTCTCAGAGCATGCCTCTTTTGCTGTTTGGTGCTCTCAACAACTTAGGTGAAATTCATTTTGGTTATAATTCACTCAACAGATTAGTTTGCGTTTGACAGAGCAATCTCCTGATCGTAGCAGATGATGTGCCAATGTATTTATGTTGACGGGTACTTTACCATGCCCCCCTCCCCTCCCCCCCCCCCCCCCCCCCATGAGACAAAAACCATCTTCTGCGTTTTATAACTTTCGTTTCGCTTCCTTGTCTCTACTCGTATTCATCCATTTCGTAATTTGTTATGATGAAGATTGTATTAAACATTCCCCCTTGTATGTTGGAGACTCACTTAATAAGAATATTCATTTTCTCTTTTCCTTGTCTATCAACAGCTCCAAGACTACCTGAACTTGGCCCTGGAGGAGTTCGAGAAGGCGGCTAGTGGATACATGGTGATTTTCTTTTTCTTTTTCTTATTCAATTTCAAGTCAATTAACTCTGGCTTTCATATTCTAAAACAAACAAGCAAACAATCAAACAAAGACAATAGGTTTAGATATAAGCGTTTCTGTCGTGTTTCAAAGTCAATGCATAATTTTAGTAAATTCACGAACTTTAAAGCTAAAGATATCCTAAAGGTACTGCGTCTGTCTTTCACTCAACCCTCCCGCCTGACTTCAGGAAGTGGACAATCGAAACAATAGCGGAAATATTCACCATCTCTCTCAAAACCCATGTTGTGTGGTACCGAAAACTTGTACTGAATAAGATCTTAATTTATTAGGCTTCTAACGACATCCTAAATATGATATTGAGGATTAATAAATCATGCTGCCTATTTCTTTGTATGCTTAACAGGCCTTCGAGTCACTGAATGACGAAGAGGTGTGTCTGGACGACTACCAGCAGTTCTTGTGGTTCCTCCAACCCTTCGAGGCGGCCAGCTTTCTCATG
Source organism: Diadema setosum (assembly GCF_964275005.1). Lineage (NCBI taxonomy): Eukaryota > Metazoa > Echinodermata > Echinoidea > Diadematoida > Diadematidae > Diadema > Diadema setosum. The sequence goes on from NC_092698.1 coordinate 37,126,729, forward strand.
GCATCCTGCTGGGAAGACTACGACACGGTAAGCTGCGGAGATAAGTCCTCCAGTGTGCCCGAGAGTGAGTGCAACAAGACACCTGCCAATCAAGGCTACACGAGCAACCAGGGGTCCAATGTCCATCCTTATACCGAGGAAGTTGCTATGGTCCCAGCTGATGCCAAACCGACCAGGACTCCACCCATCGCACCGGTGATGTTCGGCAGAGTTCCCCCAATGACCTCATCGTACTACGATGACACGGCAGTCGTCCCCGACGAAGACACAGTGTTGAATCCAGCCTTCCAGGAGAGCTTCTACATGTACGGCGGAGATGCTATCCTATCAGGCGTCACTAGTGGCGACTGGCACAAGGCTGGTCACGTGGACGAAATTGCCTTCATCAAGGGAATCGATGACCGGGCAGCAGAACAGGTGGAATATAACTACCAGAGGGCCTACAGCCACGAGAGCGGCTACAGCACTGAAGAGGACGTGTACTGACGACTAGTAATCAACGCAGAGTGATCCATTGTGTGTGTGACTAGTCTTAGGTAGTCAATTCGACCTTTCAAGGTCACAGGCGAAAAAAAAAGTTTCGCCCTGTTGCATTTTTGCGGTTCAGTTCCCCATTTGGACTCGCAATCACGCCGAAGGGTGTGTTTCGTACAGATAAAAAGAACAAAACAAAGAAAGATGCATCAGTAGTTCATGTCTTGATGTTAAGGTGCCTATCTCTGGTCATTAATATACCGTCACATTTCTCTTTATTTTGCATTGTGATAATGGATTATAAGATGGTTCCTCTTTACGGTTACTAGGCCGAGGTGGTCGTTGTGTGATGTTTGGATGTTTGACCAACAAAGGTATTGACCAGCTCTCAAACGATAGTCATCCTTTCGCCAAGCCCGACATGAAAAATTTGCTACTTTCTGAAGCACGCCCTCTAACAAGAACACATGTAAGCAGCGGCTTCTGATCTCGGGGCGGATGCCTTGGAGTGGAGTGGTAATATTCCACGCAGTGTCGAGTCCCTCACTCTACTCATTGCGTTTTGATTCTTCTTATCATCTTTCTATGACACTATCTCTGATATTCGTCAAAACGTTGAAGATGTGAACCAACTGTTAAATGCAGTTGCGATTTGTGATTGTGCTATCATTTTTTCTTGCGTTGCACCTCCAATAATCGTCTTTTCCCTTTTTATACGGAACGACGGTGTACGGTCTATCTTTTTCCCCCACCACTACACGGCGTGGTATATATTTGTGGTTTCGGCAAATCATAATAATTTATATCCAAAGATGAATTCACATTTGAAAAGTCAGATTCCCTTACAACATATCGGTAATGACGTGTTTATTTATGTCGAGAATAATCTTCATTCATATCTTGCAAAACTGTATTGAAAGTAACATACATATTCAACATAATGATTTCACGAATCGCTCAGTGAGATTCAATTCAATTCAATTCTGTTTGAGTTATGGACAGTACTTAATCGTGATGTTTTGAGCATGTATCGTTGAAATAATTCAAGTTATTGTAACACGCAATGTCAAGTAGATTGGTGTTAACATTTATTGTGTCTTCTTGATAATATTTTACATGTATGTATATTAGTACTTGAAAAACATTAACATATAGAATGTGATAGCATCCAGATTCAGATTCTTCAGTCTTGCTGTATTGTAGCGCTGTTAAGCTATATAGGCCTACTGTTTTCAGGCTTGTTTGATATGATGTACCATAGTGATTGTATATTTTAGAAGTGTGTTGTACTATCTGCAATGAAGTTAAACATAATGTAGGCAATGTATGCATCTCCATTCCATTTGGTTCCTGATGTATGTTTATTGTCAGACATTGAATTTGGGAGAGATCGTGAGGGAATTTTCACAACTCTTGTTGAGAATGAATCCACCATTTTGTGCATGAACCATTTGTACAATGTGCAGACCTAAGTGGTCAATTCCATTCTTTTTGTTCCTTTTCTCAGTATTTCGAGTGAACTATAGACCATGAATTCATGCGGTATGTACCTTTATTTCCTCTTACGACTCTGAGTGGTGATAGACAAGGTTTATCCGAGTCATCTCTTTCTAGGCCTTTGGTTTTATGACCTGAAATAAACTTTACTTCATCCTGATAATTACTCTGTGTACAGCCGAACTTATAGGCATTGGAAAATGTAATATTTTTATAATACTATTTGAGATATGAGCTTTGAAATATTTTTTTTGCCATTCTTTTCCCTTGAATTAACTGCGTTAAGGATTTTAACTGCACGAACCAATATCAGTGTTGTGACAGCGTGATACTCCAAAAACTAAATTGGACTTAGATTGGATCGTTATACCAATTTAATACATTAATTGATTGTGTAATGAGTGTATAAAGGGGTCTTTGAAACATCCTGCTGAGGGGATGATATATATAACAAACTGTGCCTTACAGATCTGTCAAACTTTTAAAAAATGTACATGTGTATAGAATGGATTTGACAGCACAACAGTGACGTGTACATAAAGCTAGAGTAACAGAGGGGAATGTTACAGGAGGGGAAATGAGGATGAGGGGGGAAAGCGTGTTGCAACATTTGGATCGATATCATTTTGAATCGATAGTCGTAACGATGATTTTTAACAGAAGGCCGAGGTTGTAAATAGTTCTTTCATAATTATTTTTCGATCTATTTATTACGTGATTATGTCACCGTCTATAGTGTTGCGCGATATCAACTCGACCGAGGTCGACGCTTCTTCATTATGATGAATCAAACACGTTAAAATCGTTTACAGTCTGTGGAATAAAAATCCATCGTGGACGTTTTCTTCATTTTATCGGCGATATCATGTCACTATTTCGTCAGAAGCGGCCCACGGTAATTCTGAAGTTATACTAGAAAAAAAAAGTAACTTCAATGGTCTTGTAAATATATTCAGTTTTTATCGGTGGTGTCCTCAAAAGACGAAATGAGTACAGTTGTATGACAATATCGGTGTGAATGAATAAGTTCGATGTCAATGGAAAAGTGAAAAGATGAATTAATGACGTAATTGATGAAGGATTGATGACCATCCCTACTTCCAAGAGGAGGAGAAAAAGGGATGAGAAAATGTGTGAACTGTAATGTGATAAAGAGTATGTTATTCGTAAGATGTCAAATGGTGCCAAAGAATGGGAGCATGGGATAAAGAGACTGGGACTAATTCTCATAGTGACGTCAGGTGGTGGTAACCATACTAATACATTCAGTCTTCATGTCTCGTCTTACTGTCAATAGCTTGAAATACTACAACGTCAACAATACGGTGTCGGACGCTTGACTTGTATGCATTTTCCCCAGATACGTATTCAGAGTAATGGACAATAAACTAATCACAAAGTGTACTAGATCAATTATTTTCACCTGTTGTTTGTTGGATGGTTTAATGTTATTTGTTATTGTTGTTATTTTTGCGTTTGTATGTGTTTATGTGCGCGTGCGTGAGTGAGGATATATTTGTGTGTGTGTGTGTGTGTGTGTGCGTGTGTTTGTGAGGGTGTGTATGTGTGCGTGTAGACGAATGAGTCAATAACGACATAAGTTGACATAGGAAAATCACCAAGGCACTCTTTCAGCACCTCTCGACATTTTTACCAAAGGTTGCGTTGACTTTTTGTTTATAATTGTAATGCGTGTAATGGTAAACATAATATCAATACACACTTACACACACCTTCTTTTTTTTTTTAGCTCACACACAGAGACACACACATTTTTACGTGGATTTTTACATTTTAGATTAATTGTGGTTTTGGTCTCGCGACTCCAATCTTGTGCATGCAGTTCTTTCCGCGCTGACGATACGGTCGTTCGGTGGTCAACAATCCACATTCTCTACTTTCGGTCTCTTGTCACACGTTATAATTTGTATTGGTCATCGAGGAGGCCGCTGACTGATATAGCTTTAATTTCCCTGTGAATTCAAAGGTTTCATCTTACGCAAAGAAATGTTATTCCCAGTAGGAATGCCTATAGACCTCCTTCATTGTCAGATATTGGGACAATAATTTTGCCCCTAGACAAAGTAAAGGAAAGGAAGAATTGTCCATAGAGTTGAGTTGAGCGTGCTTTGCTGGCATTTTTCCTAATTCACTCAATAAAATATTAATAAAGAGCGCGCACTGTGTGTACAATGCAATTAATTATACACAATTATATCAATTAATTTTAGATAATTAACATCTGAGAATAAGACATAATAATGATTAATACTGAAATAGACAGCCAAACAAAAAGGATATTATAACGTCAGGTTAGACTGACCCTGGTCATCTTGTTTAGACAAGTATTTCCCATCAGACGGAACAAAAGTGTGCTAGACAGGAAAGAAACAAGACAAACAAAACAAGTGTTTATGTTTAACTCATGTGATGTGTGCAATAGTATAATCCCTGTAAAGATTCAACATTGACTGAATTCTTTAATTTGGGAGAAATGACACATATATAGCCCTATTACATCGCCAGCATAACTTTAAGAACCTATAAAGATTATTCAACTGAACATTTTTATACAGTTTCACTCTGTGAATCGCACCTTGACCAGTACTTCAATAATATATATATATATATATATATATATATATATATATACATGTATATATATATATATATATTGTTATGGATACATGTGCATTGTATTATCATTTCTGGGCACTTGATTGTTCCGCGGAGGAATATGTAAATAAAGAGTTCGAAGATGACCGAGATCGACCAAACACCTTGTTTGAGAGTCTGGGTATTTTTGGTGGTTATGATGGTTCGCTAGGCCAAGTTAACCTCCCGTAACAAATTGGGGGCACGTCCGGGAGTTTGGCAGGGTTTCTGCGGACTTAGGTGATTTGGTCGGGCTTGATATGATCCCAGGAGTGTTTTTTCGTTCTCGCTTGGCCGATGAATTTCGGTGAGTAGCGTGGTGTAGCACTCTATGCTATGTCGTGGACATGGGCGATCGCGATACAGTTTACGTCGCGTCGCGCAACTACGTACAGTACTGTATGTAGTTTGCATCGTGATTGTTACAGTTTACTGTATGTGCAGGTGTTACGATTTGAGAAAGCATGATGCGTTTATGGCGTAGTGTACGTAGTGTGTGTGTGGACGCGGAGTGATATGTTATACATTTTGATGTAAATCGGTCGTCTTTCTGTGTCTGCGTGAGGGAAGCACACGTTCGTATTTCTTTCGGGATCGAAAGGGTTAATTTGGCACGTTCGTAGTGTTGAGGATGGTTTAGTCCAGTTATACGCTGCGCGTGTGTAGTGTTTGCGTGGAAACGTTGGTCAATTATGTAAACGTTGGTCGTTGGTCCCGTACGTGGTGGTTCGTGTGTGGTTCAGCATACGGGTTATTCTACGGCGGTTCATGTACATGTTATTCCACGGCGGTTTGTACAGCTGTATGTGGTTTAGCATACAGGTGATTTCACGGTGGTTCGTGTGTGGTTTAGCACACGGGTTATTCCACGGTGGTTTGTATGTGGTTTAGCATACAGTTGATTTCACGGTTGTTCGTGTGTGGTATAGCACACGGGTTATTCCACGGTGGTTTGTGTGTGGTTTAGCACACAGGTAATGCCATTGTTGTTCGTGTGTGGTTGAGCACACGGGTTATTTCAAGTCGATTCGTATGTGGTGTAGCATACGGGTTATTCCCAGTCGGGTCGTGTGTGGTATAGCATACGGGTTATTGTTTATAGTGCGACTGGTTTTCTTCAGTTGAAAAGAGTTTTTCAGCTGGCTGGCTGGTGATAGTCAGGTTTTCTTGTTGCACTATTAACTGTACATTATTGGTGCATAATGGAGAAAGATCAAGAGTTTTCCATTGAGAAGTTTGTGGATTCACCCACAGTTGAGGAGTTGCTAACCTTGAAAAAGGTTGATTTGTTGCATGTTGCAGAAAACTACAAGGTTCCTGCTGTGAAGAGTACAATGAAAAAGTCAGAGATTACACAGCACACAATCAAATTTCTTGTAGATGAAGAAGTATTTCCCCTCCAGGCATTGCGTAGCATATCAGGTAGTCCCCCTGGTGATGTGCAAGGGAGTGTAGAAGTACGTCTGAAAGAGCTTGAACTTGAGAAAGCGAGAATTGAGTTAGAGAGAGAGAGGGTTTCTCTAGAAAGGGCTCGTCAAGTTGGTGAGAGAGAGTATGGTGTAAGCGTCAGTGGTGGGCATTTTGATATCGCCAAAAATGTCAGAATGGTCCCTGAGTTCGATGAAGGAGATGTGGATAGATATTTCCTGCACTTTGAACAAGTGGCGGATAGCATGGAGTGGCCGAAAGAAAAATGGCCTCATCTTTTGCAGACGAAGTTAAAGGGAAAGGCATGTGATGCTTATGCTTCACTGTCACGCGAAGAAGCTCAGGATTATGCAACAGTAAAAAAAGCAATCATGAACGCGTACGCCTTGGTTCCTGAAGCGTACAGACAGAAATTCAGGAATAGTAGAAAACTAGAGTCACAGTCATTCAGAGAGTTTGCAAAAGTGAAGGAAATTGCCTTCACTCGTTGGCTGCAATCAGTAGGCGTGGCTACTGTTGAAGATTTGCGGGAACTTGTGCTACTAGAGGAGTTTAAGCGTTCACTACCTCAAGAGGTGCGTACTCATATTGAGGAACAAAAAGCAAAAACTTTGTTGGTAGCTAGTACAATGGCTGATGAGTATACTTTGTCCCGTAGTCATGGAAACAGGTATGTAGGAAGCAAATATGCAGCTCCTAATCGTCTAAGTGTTGGCAAGAAAAATTCTAGCAGTAAGACAGAGGTGAAGGCTGGTCTAGTGGTAGAAAATGAGACTGACAAGAAAGGTAGGAACACTGAGAAGCCTATTGTGTGTTTCCATTGTAGGCAACCAGGGCATGTGAAGTCTAATTGTCCCGTTCTGAACAAGAAAAAACAGGAAAAAGACAAAGAAAAGAAGTCTCATCCAAATGGATTGGTGAGTCGTTCAGTTGAATCGACAGGTGATTGGTGTGAACAAGTTCAGAGTGTGATTAAGTCGGCTGATCAAGACAAGATTAAGTCTCAGTATGAACCATTCACTTCTGTAGGCTATGTGTCATTGGTAGGGTGTGATGAAGCTAGAAAGGTTACCATCCTGCGAGATACTGGTGCATCCCAGTCATTGATTCTTGACAGTGTTTTACCTTTTGGGCAAACGTCGTCCACAGGCACAAGTGTATTGTTACAAGGAGTAGAAGGAGGTTACGTTGAAGCCCCTCTTCACACAGTCGATTTGCAGTCAGGCCTAGTTTCAGGAAGGGTGAGCCTTGGTGTTAGGAAGTCACTTCCTATGGATGGTGTAGCATTGATATTAGGCAATGATCTTGCAGGAGACAAAGTGACTATTCCAGTGGTCAGTGCAGTCCCTTTGGATAAAGAAGGAAATGAGACAGCTGCATTGGTTCAGGAATTCCCTGAAGTTTTCCCAGCTTGTGTAGTCACACGTTCCATGTGTAGAAAATCAGAGGAGTCTGAAATGAAGGCTAGTCCAGAGGATATCAGTCTAGAAGGGAGTTTCTTCTGTCGGTTAGATGATGTAGAAGCAAGTAGAACCGCAGCATCAAAATCACATGAGACAGGGGATGAGTCTCAGCCTGTAGATGAAAATGAGATTGGGTTGAACAAGAGCTCTTTGATTGACGCACAGAAGAATGATCCACAGTTGGTAGCATTGTGTGATAGTGCTCTTGCTGAAGAAGAAGCACTGAGTGAAAGGACTTGCTACTATGTGAAAGGAGATGTGTTGATGAGGAAGTGGATGCCAGTTGACTCTTCTAGTGATGAAGAATGGCGAGAAGTTCACCAAATTGTCATTCCAAGAGTATTTCGTAAACATATCTTGAGTGTGTCGCATGAGTCAGCTCTTGGTGGTCATCTTGGAGTCAATAAGACGGTTGACAAGATTTTGAAACATTTCTTTTGGCCTGGCTTGAGACGGGATGTTTCAGATTTCTGTAGAACTTGCCATGTTTGTCAAGTGGTGGGGAAACCTAATCAGAAGATTCCTCCTGCTCCCCTAAAGCCCATACCAGCATTTGATGAGCCGTTTAGCACAGTTATCATAGACTGTGTTGGTCCTTTGCCAAAGACAAAGGCTGGACATGAGTACTTGCTCACTATGATGTGCGCTTCTACGAGATTTCCAGAAGCTGTGCCACTTCGGCGTATAACTGCACAGAACGTTAGCAAGGCGTTAGTGAAGTTCTTCACAACGGTTGGCTTGCCAAAGGTGGTGCAATCAGACCAGGGTTCCAACTTCACTTCAAAGATATTTCAGCAAGTGATGCGTGAGTTGGGTATCAAATGTGTTACCTCGAGTGCCTATCATCCACAGAGTCAAGGCGCTCTGGAGCGTTTTCATCAGACGCTGAAGAACATGATGAGAACATACTGCTTTGAGGTCGAGAAGGACTGGGATGAAGGCTTGCCGTTGTTGCTTTTCTCGGTGCGAGAGTCTGTGCAAGAGTCCTTAGGATTTAGTCCCTTTGAGTTAGTGTTTGGACACGAGGTTCGTGGTCCATTGAAGGTCTTGAGAGAGAAGCTGTTGGGTGAGGATGAGTCACCTGGTTTGTTGAATTATGTGACCACGTTCCGTGGTAGGCTGACTCGTGCACGTGAATTTGCAGCTGGACATTTGAGAAACAGTCAAAAGAACATGAAGCAGTTGTTTGATAAGAGGTCCAGGGAAAGAATGTTCAGTCCCGGTGAAAAGGTATTGATACTGTTGCCCATTCCTGGTAACCCTCTGTGTGCTCGCTTCTCTGGTCCCTATGTCGTAGAGGAGAGATTGAGTGATGTGAATTACATCATTCAGACGCCAGACAGGAAGAAAAAGAAAAGGTTGTGTCACATCAACATGTTGAAGAAGTATGTTGAGAGAAGTGCAGGTGAAAGTGCGAAGCCAGTCATGTATGTGGTAGGAGCAGTCCAAGATGTCCCTGTTCCCAAGACGAGGAAGGAGCTGATGAGATTCATCGGCATGGCCGGATACTACCGTCGCTTCTGCCATAACTTCTCGGATGTTGTGGCACCCTTGACTGATCTCCTGCGGAAGAACGTGAAGTTCCAGTGGTCAGCCGCATGCCAGTCTGCGTTCGATCAAGTGAAGGCGATCCTGTCGAATGGTCCTGTATTGGCAGCGCCGGACTTCAAGAAAGGCTTCAGCCTAGCTGTCGATGCCAGCGATGTCGGAGCAGGCGCCGTGCTGATGCAAGCTGATGACGATGGAGTGGACAGACCGGTCGGCTACTTCTCAAAGAAGTTCAACGCGCACCAGCGGAAGTATTCTACCGTTGAGAAGGAGACCCTAGCGTTAATTCTTTCGCTCAGCCATTTTTATGTCTACGTGGGCAGCACAACTCAACCGATTGTTGTGTGGACTGATCACAACCCACTGACATTCGTCAACAGAATGAGAAACAAAAACCAGAGACTGATGCGATGGAGTTTAATCCTACAGGAGTATAACCTTGACATTAAGCACATTCGCGGAAAGGAAAACATTGTCGCAGACGCCCTTTCTCGTGCTTAATTGAGACATCTCAGTATTTTGTCTTGTTGCCAGATGCAACAATTGTGCAAATGTATTTTATGTTTGTAACACTTTAAACAGGTGTAATTTGTTTTGCAAGTACACAGGACAGTGTGTGTACATCATGTATATGTATGTATCTCGCATACACTATAATTGTGATGCCAACAGCATGAATGGCACTTTGAATCTGTAAATAACAACATGGAAGTATCTTCAGACATGTTTGTGTTAATAAGGAAACACAGCAAGCTATAATTGTGCTTGAGTCACTCAACAAAAGAAGACACTATGAAGGCTGTTTTAAGTTATGCTAGCCATCAACAGTTGTCAAGAATGTGAGTTGTTGGTAAATTGATTTCAAACAGGTAGTGTCGCTGTTTGTATAGAGAATGTAGTGTATCGAGTAATGTAGGCACAGTTCAGGTATATGAAGTTTAATACTTGTACATGTACAAGTATTGGTTGGGTTTGTTGTGGCACATACCCTAAGTTTATTGGATGTTGCTTTTTTGGATTTAATTAGCATGTATACTGTATTAGGTACAGAAATTATATAGTTGACATGTACAAAGCTTTTGCTCATTATTATAGCTCAATCATAGCCTTGGCAAAGGTGTTCAGTATTTCACAGTTGATCCAACATACCAACAGGCATATATTTAAGCTGACTGTGTTATACCAGGATGTATACAGGCAGGTATACACTCACTTATTAAGTTTAGGTGTACACACAGGTTATCATCAAGTATATCTCATTCAGGTTCATTTGATGTTTTGTCAGGCAGGTCATACTCTTGGTGTTTTGGTATGTTGACAGGAAAGTTTTCAGAAACATAAGGAGGATATATGACATTTGTTGGTGTTTTAACGTTTCAATAGATGCTGACACAACGTGTACAGGTATATGTAAGTCGCATATCATGGAATATGATGTTTTGGTTGTAGGTAATATGATGTATACGATTACAACAGTCGGATTATATGCAGTTGTTTGTGGAAGAGATGACGTGTTTATGATCTTCGTACACAGGTTAATCATTATGACAGTGTAAAATTGACTTATATGTATGTTCTAATGAGGAACCATCTGATTTTGGTACAACGTGTATTGTTTGTATGCATGACATGATTGCATAAAGGTTAAGGTGTTGAGAAAGTTAACATTGCAGTATTCAGTGTTGCACAACTACATGCAATTCCAGTATGCTGTAACTAACAAGCAGCAGTAACTCACGAGAGTGTTAGTTTGGTACATGTTGAATGGTACTAAAGTCGTACATGTTTTATCACAGGTTGTGATGATGATATAACCATAGCATACTTTGTTTATGTGTTCTTATAATGATGCAACCATGGTAAATTCATGGAGTTATAAGGGTGAATTGGAAGAGGAATGTACAATGCTGTTCCAAAATATTGTGCCAAGGTACATAGAGTCCATTTGTGTTAAAACGTTAAATGTACTCTTTTAGGGGGGAAGTGTTATGGATACATGTGCATTGTATTATCATTTCTGGGCACTTGATTGTTCCGCGGAGGAATATGTAAATAAAGAGTTCGAAGATGACCGAGATCGACCAAACACCTTGTTTGAGAGTCTGGGTATTTTTGGTGGTTATGATGGTTCGCTAGGCCAAGTTAACCTCCCGTAACAATATATATATATATATATATATATATATATATATATATATATATATATATATATATATATATAATTGCGAATAGTGGGCAATAGAAGTTCACGACATTCTGGTATCATTGACTGCACGTAAGAAAAAGGCATAATGATAATTTCAGATGAGGGCTTGGAAATAAACACTTTCAACAAACATATGATTTCAAAGGTAAACTAGTCCGAGAAGTCATCATACTGTTACCAGGGGGGTGCCACCTCCCTGCTGTTATAGTGCGAGCAAAAGGACTGGCAAGAATGATTGCCCCGGGCGCGCAGCATGTGCATGAAACAAAGATTTGATAGATCATGAGATTGCAGAATGTGGTACACTGTATATAATTTTCAAGTTTACAGGAAGAGACTTTGATGAATTCATTACGCAAGTTTCCCTTGTGAATTTGTTATATAACTTAGTAACAGATTAAATCAACATATTTTTCCCTTGAACAATTTTCCTAAATAAAGACGCCCTAAATATCAAAGTCGCAGAGACTATAAGAATCTTACTTAATTTGATTCGTATTGATTCTGTGTTTCGATCTCCTCTCATTAAAAACCATGAAGTTTGTTTTCATACATCAAATATATATTATCCTTTATTGAGAAGAAAAGAGATAGAATGAGATAAGACTTCCAATAGCAATCTCATTTTAACCTATTAATCTGTATGTATATCTGAAGTGTATGACAAATTAATGTATTCGCATATTGTGTTCCTATAACACACTGCTGGTGGATTCAAAGCAGTGCTTCTCAATATAACCAGTGGACAGCGAAGCTCTTGGAGGTGGGTCGCGATGTCTTTAAAAAAGAATGAAGTCGATTTACACATGTAACTGTGCCGCAAAACTTTATAGGAGCCAGAGTAATTAGAAATGATTTAGAAGCGCGGTTTTAGAGGATATTATGAACGTGCCCAGTTTATAATATAACAATTTCCGTGCAAATCCATGGGAAATATATTTTGTACGGTACACGTTGATGACGTCATCAACCTTCTCAATTACATGCATGGTAATAGTGAACAACACGACTTCGGTATGTTCGGGGTGAAACGATGTGGTTATTAAGATAAGGTCTCTCACTTCATGTTCAATCAAAAACAAACCAAAACTTTGATTTACTATATCTTTCATAGAGAATAAGGCATTGTACATGAACAAAATAATTATCTAAAAATAAATGTAAACTCCATGAAAAAGGAAAATATCTTGGGAGAGAGTGATAGCCGTTATATCATTGTAATTCTAGAAATTTTCAATAATTGTTGATGTCCGGTTGAGAATGAAAAGGAATTAGAATGGACCTTCGAAGGTAAGAATAGGAAGTGTCGGTGGCAGGCCAGACATATCCGGCGTCTCATATTTCACATGTCAGGCAAACTCAATTAAAACCCATTTTTTCCTCTTTCATTATCGTTAATCAAACTGATGCTTGACGAAAGTAGGTGCCCTTTAGGGACACTTAAGGGGGAGACGTCTTTTACGTAAATGGTCTCGCACCTACCTGTAATTAATCCAAAACACACGAGATAGGAATATAACACATTACATTGGCTGATTGGAAAAAGTGCAGAGAATACACGATAGAAATTCAATGTAATATTTTGCGTTTGATATCTAATTAAATTATTTTTCTTCATTCCAGTTCTGAAATTTGTCATTTCTTACAGCTCAAATTCGTCTCAGATTAGTTTAACGAAAAACCACAGTTTCACCACGTCACGTTTGCACTTGTCTTCAGAACAAACGCCGGAAAAAAAAATCCTCTCATAAATGAAAGCGTGACCAAGAGTGATGCTCAAAGCGAGGTATTACGGTTAACCATCTGAGTGCCATAGGTATTATGTGTGCAATTTTTGCACATTTGACTCAATGACACAGAAAGGGTTAACCACATCTAATGAGTTTCTACCAAGCTGGCATTTTTGTATGATTTCCCCTGATTTCCCTCCTTTTGGACTCAAGACGCCACGTTTGGATCTTTATCTGATGAAAAGAGACTATTTACAAGTTAAAAACAATGAAAATGAAGATAAAAGTCCATTGTATAGTGTTTCTTTAGCAATCAGGACAGCCTAAAAGCTAAAGGCTATAGTCTATAAAGGCTAAACGTGAGCATGACTTTCCTACCTAGTGACATACCAACATGCATGATATTCATTTCTTTCAATGATTTCATAGATCAATTAATGTTTGTTTTTTCACTTTGACACTGATATTCTAATCTACCCTACACGCATCAAACCAACACGACATGTCCTCATGAATAAACACAAGTGTAATATCCACTTTATAAATCCTTATATGGCATGATTTGTTCATCGTTCTTTTCTTCATATTATTCTTCTCCTTGCAATCTTCCTTCAAACCTTCCTGTTTCTCCTCATATTTAATGTCTCCTTCTCCTCATCAGCCGTTATCTTCATCATTTTTATCTTCCCGTCCATTCTTTCTATGTGTTTTTCCTTATGCTTTGTTTCACCTTGTATTGTTGCCTTTCGTTTTTATCCTTTAACTTTCCTAATATTCCTTAATCCAACATCTAAACACTGCTATCACCATGTAGGCCTGCCCATGTTATTTATCTGCAGACAGGAAATTTATATAGTCATTTTGAAAAGATCGTTCACATATTGATATTAAACACTGCATATTGAATATTCATTTATTCGTTCATTTTCATATCTCCTTTGCGTTTGTACTTGATTCTTGTTAGAAATTAATGATGAATCTCATCAAGCGATCTGTGCAAGTACGATCATTACGTCAGATTGTTCGTAACAACGAAAACAACAACAACTTTTTGATTGAATGTGCAAAGTGCAGTGTAACCTACTATAAGACCTCTTTCTTTGTTGATATAATAGTGATAGTTATAAAGACAACAAGAATAACAGCAGGAATAATAGTGCTTAATTAAAGAAACAAAAAGCAATGAAAATAATATAATATGAACATTGATATATAATAGTTATCATAATCGTATTCAAAATGATGATTATCATAACAAAAGTGATTGATCATATTTCACTCTTTCGAAAGTTTATAAGAATGATAAAACTTATCCTAATATCATGCAGTCTCACCAGAAATGAAATAATTAGTTAGATTTTTTCATCCGTAATATAAACAGGCTTACACCATGGTGCACTCATGCACAAGTTGCTTGTTTTCCAAGAATCATTTTATTTACATACTTATTTGGTCCGTGACCTAAACGACTTTTGTATTGCTATGAAAATATTCAAAAACCTCATAATTAATTTTGTTGTTTTGTTTGTTTTTAGGATTATGTCCCATTTCATTAAAGCTCATGCCAGTCTTATTACTTAAGTCTATTTTGTCCAATTATTATCCAATATGTCAAGTTGAATTGAACAATGAATTATTGAGAAGCATGCAGAGAACACCAACTACCTTGATTGTGATAAGTAATGCATTTTTTTCTCAATATGACTCACATGCGATTTATATATTCATATATTTGGAGGATATACCTGAATCAAAAAGAAAAAGGGTTGAACATGGGAAATTTTCGCTGTAATTTGATCGACTTTGTGTTGGATTGGAGGCTCAACATTGGGCGAGGAAGCGGAAGGGGTATTTCTTTTTCACCTCCCTGGTTGGTGCATTTGTGCTCACTGTAACCAGGAATACAGTTGGAAAGTTCTACTTCCCTGCGAAAAGGCAAGACCATGGTATCAGTCACGTTTGGTGCTCGAGAGACACTCATCTCGGAAGACATGCTGGAAAGAAGATGTACCATTCGAACTCTCTTTCAATAATATTGATGGATGTCCATAGCGTTATTTCCCTCTGCAACCCCTAATGCATGGTTTGGATGCATGCAGCTCAAATTCATACCGAAAAACCACCTCTACTGTTAGCTTCGCACTTTCTCCTGTGCTTGATAAAAAGTAGAACGCACATGCACACACATGCACACACACACACACACACACACAAAAATGTGCCTTTTCTGGCAGTTTATTTATTTTCTTCAAGAGACTACACGGATGCTCCTAGTCCTAACAAAGGAAATTTATACACTAAAATAAAGGTTCGGCCTAGATTGCTGAAGATCATTATTTATCACCATGTTTGATGATGTTATGGAGCAACTACAGGTCGATGACATCACGTATCTATGCAGACGTGAGAAATCTGACCTCAGTCCTGTATTTTACGACCGATGTGGATTTCTCTCTGACTCATGACATCTATTCATGAATGTAAAAGATCCAGCGACCCACGGACACGGCCGTGGTCCGCAAAGACCGATCATGAACGACCAGCATTGTGCGCTGACCAGTCTCCTGCATGCATGCGGCTGGAGTAAATTCCATTTCCGTGCGAGATTTCCCCGAAAAAAATCAAACCATATTTTTTTTTTTTCCATTTTTCTGCTAAAAAAAAGCCCAGACTTCCACTGGAGGGTGTGCGTGATGGCTCGTCTTCGTTCAGTCCTCAATCGGCATTGGTCAGTTGTTGACCGAGTGTTGTCACTTGAGAGCCGCATCCGATCATCTAGCTACCCGCGCATGCGAAACGGAGTGGTTCACCATAGTGCGTGTTCAGCTCGCGCGTCCAGCTCATAGCCCGGAAAAAAAAAAGAGAAGACGATACGGTGGTAAGTAGTTGCGTAAGATTACGTAATATGCGTTAATGAGCTCTATGCAAATTAAAGAGAGGGTATAGAAGGAACGAACCAACGGGCTTATCAAGTCTTCAAGGCCTCCATGTAGAGCTCTTCCATTGTATGTGAGTGTCTCTATCCTTTGTGTGTATGCGTGTGTGTGTGTGTGTGTGTGTGTCCAGTAAAGGATTGTGTGTGAACCTCCGCATTCGATGGTACACCAGGAAAATACAGGGAGGGTACAGTGCGTTTAGAAAGATACTTAGTACATGTATGTTCTATCTAGGTCGTTCGTTTTGTGTGCCATGTAATAGTACGGCAACGCTCTGGATGGCTCAGCGATAAATGCTGATGCGGAATTTCGGGTGGGGAAATCTCTTTTTCCTGCTGCTGAATTGGTATAAATCATAAAAATGACGGAAGAGCGGCGATTTTATGATCTTGTCCCTAATTACGAAGTTGAGGGGGAGAATGACGAAAAAGATTCTCAGGCTATTCCCCCAATAAGCACATTCGCCAAAAGGAGCGGTAGCGGGAATGGTAAGTGAATTATCACTTTTCTCTAATTACATTTTCAGATGTTTGTGTAGGCTAAAAAGGAGGATGTTCTTGTTTTCCATCCACTATTCCTTTTGACACGACCTTTCAGAGGCGGAGTAGTTTGTAAACTGGAGCTGACCAATCTGTGAAAGTGCCGAAACCAGCTCACTTTTGCAAAGTCGTGATCATTACGCCCGCACTAAATGCACTGCCACTGCACCGCAACGCTCTATGTCCAGAATCCACGAGTGTATGAAGCCAACTACACTGACCACTAGCCTAGCCCGAAATGACCACCCGTGTAAATGCGCTCCCACTGCAACTTACATTCTCGAGGTAGAAATCAACGAAATGTTCGGCGCCTAAAACTCGTTCAATATGCATTCCTTTCGCTCTGAAACTGCTTGCTTTAGCACCCTAAAACATTCGCGGAGAAGATTTGTTTTGATTCAGCACGTGGTTAGGCTGTGACCCTGGCCTGTGAGAACGAATGTTGCACGGTGTTTTTGGCAGTCAAAGTTACGTAAGTTAGCGTAATTTCTTCGCGGTCCGTTCTATAGCGGTGTGGGGTGGTAGCGGAGAGCGTGATTACGTATGCAAACAACGAAGTCGCCATGTTGAGCCCCAGTGAGCCCATTGCGTAAGGTTGTGTAACATTCATGTTATTGTGTCTGGGGAGCGCGTGGTAGTAAAGCAAGTCTGTCAAACACAACTTTTTCCTCCAACACTTTCTTTGCTAGTGTTTAAAATGTTAAACTTTAATCAAATGTTCCGTGAAGTCTCGTCAGAGGCCTAGAGGTTTTAAGAAAAAACGGGATGTCTTGACAATTCCTTGGGCTGTCTGCACAAAGGCGTGGCCATGATCATGCGTACACGTATATCAGCTCAGCGAACTATAGAAGCCATCGCTGCCTAGCTGTATTGATCTATGTGCTGTACTAGAACCCATGTTGTCTAGCTTGTGTGCTTTTATGAGAAACAGAAATCACACATTTGCGTCCGAAGCATACATCTCTAAAGGATAATATAGCGACTAGGAAACACACGGTGTTCGTCAATAATTGTACTTCCCTTAAAATATCTTCTTTTTTTCTTCTTCCTTTTTTTGGGGGGGACGAATTAAAGGTCATTTACAAGTGACCATCACATTCTCGAGCTGAAGCTCGAAAGGCATCCCAGTAAAAATCCTACAAGAGTACGATTCAGGCGAGAAAAACAACTTTTGGACATTAATATGATCGTTTATCAATTATGATTTTTTTATTTTCAAAGCATGCCAATGATTCTTGTGATAGCAAACTTGACATTAAAGATAAAAAGTACACTACGCAAGGAAATTGTATTTATAGTGTCTTGGGTACATTCATCACGTTATTATTGTTACCTTTGTTATTATTATGATTATGTAAATGATTATTATTATTATTATTATTTTAATCGTTTATATTTTCATAGTAGTAGTATTAATCATCATTATTCTTATGAGCATTCATTTGTTGGTAAAATTAATCTTTTAAAAGGTAACCATTTCACTCACTGTTCATTTTTTGTTATTTCATTATTATACTTGAATGTTTAATATTTTGTTTGAATTGGACGAGAGTACCCGATGCACTGCGTTTGAGGTCTATTAACTATACAAAAGAAATCTATTTCATTTTCTCATTCATTATTAATTACTTAATTACTTAATGCAAAATTATTGACCCTATTAAATACAGCTGTAAAACCATTTGTTTTTCCGTATCAAATAATGTAAATGCTTATATCGAATAACATTGCAAAGATATAGTGTATACATATTGTTGCCATTAATGTTTCATAACGATGTGCATACAGAATCTTGTATGAAACTTGTGACTTTCGGATAAGTTTACTACATTTGACTACAGTATAGTGGCGTAATGATCAATATGTAGCAGGTGGACCTACATGTGTATAGTAATACTCTACTTGTGCATACAGTATGTAATATGCTGTTGTCATGACTAATTGATCAAGATTCTGAAAAACAATCGCAAGATACAAATAACGAAAAACGTAGATGAAATAAAAGTTAAGTGAGAGGCATCAATATGAGAAATAACGATTAAAATAATATGCAATCACACTACACGAAATAAACATTTTATTGAGTGATAGTCCTTGCAGATTGTAATTATGACAACGATAATAAGAGTACACTGTAGATTTGAAGATAATGCTTGTATTGATAAAATTATGATAGAAAGAGCATGCAAGTATCATCTATAGAATAAGAATACTAATAGTAACGATGATACAGATTATCGTGGTAATGCCAAGGATATGAAAGTTCGTGTTCATAATTTTATTGATTTAAATTACAGTGGTTTATTTTATAAAGTTGCAACATTTGTATTACTTAGGGGGTGTTGCAAGAAAGTCGAGTTGCAATTGATTGCAACTTTCTTGCAACACCCCCTTAGCCTCATAGTTAGTAGACAACTGACAAGACTGTACTTGACTCCTGTACAGTTCGTCAACTTTGACGATGATCCAAAGTTGGTACATTGTACAGTACATGTACAAAATGATATCTGGCGAGCCGTACACGTGGAGATAAACGTTTTCAAGGATCTTACAGGGCGATTGTCGGAGTGATTCAAACATTGTTCCGGGTTTGTATGAAGACTTGTGACGACGGTCTTCACAATATGAATACACTGTATGCAATATGCTGTATGCGATATATTCTGAAGTTCATCACTGTTCATGACTGTGTAGGGCCAACACGACAATACATTCGATACCCGGATAAAATCGTGTGTCCATACTTGCAGTTTGTAGACAAAGTATAGGACGAGCAGCGTCACATTTTGTGAAGATAAACAGACAGTGAAATGTTGGAAAATTAATTAGATTGTTCAGATTACTTGGATGTCAGTAAACCAATACACAGTATGACGTAATGACGTAAAGTATCCTTTTGCACTTAGGAATGACTATACTTTTACATGGCAGATACATGTATATACATAACATTTGCCTAACATACAACATTATCTGTAAGTCATTTTCCCGACCACACACACACACACACCACAAATTCCTGATTTAATAATGCAGTTTATCTTCTACAAAATATTTGATTTTCATGATCACTAGTATCCCTAGTATAGGTACGGTATGAACAGAAGCTGTGTGTGTGTTATGTCGTGTATATGTTGTATTGTGTGTGTGCGTGCTTGTCTTTGTGTGTGTGTTTATTTCTGTGAAACTGAATTTTTTTTTCAGCGCAAAATAATCGCATTTACAAACAACGCAATTAGCTATTTGCATTATGTCACACTCGTGTGACCATGACTGGTCATTGTGGTCCTCATGGGACCCCATATCAGATGACTCACTTACATTCCTTTGACCATACGACATGCATACATGATACATGTACAAAATGTACCTTCCTCAGTGTGTAAAACGAGGTTCAGTTAAAGGCATTGCTTACCATTTGTAGATGAAATAAAAACCCAGATTTAGTGCTTCAAAAGAGTTGTAAAATGTTAGTTAGGGATAGAAACAACCTATGTAAAAATGTGAATCAGTATAACTAATGTGAAGTACATGTATTGTTAAATATACAAAATGTGTATAGTTATGATAAAAATGGTTTCAGACTAAACCGTCTACAGTTCTGGTTTATTGGGGGAAAATAGTGATATCTCCATATACAGAGCTCTGTATTTTAGGCTTTATTGCGAAATTTTTACATGGTAGGATTTTTATGATACAACTGACCTAAACATATGAATCAAATGTGATATCTCGAACATTCTTGGAATCACTGCTCCCAATGGTATACAACACCTTTGTAGGGGATGGCTAGTAACTGATCAGTGGGAATCAGTGGGAATGCTGGAGGATGATTGTTCCAATCCTTGTGGGATTCATTTAAGAGTACATTATATATCTATTGTTGTGTGAAAATCATTTGCTTCAGAATGGTCTCATATTCAAGTAATGTGCAGTTTAATGTTTCCAGGTTAGCGTGCCTGGTCAGTGACGGGCAGTAATCTGCACATTACTTGAATATGAGACCGTTCTGAAGCAAATAATTTTCACACAACAGTACATATGTAATGTACTCTTAAATGAATCCCATAAGGATTGGAACAATCATCCCTCAGCATTCCCACTGATTCCCACTGATCGGTTACTAGCCATCCCATCAGTCCCATGTTCGACGCCGACACTAAAAATGTCTTTTTAACTGTAGCATGTGCTAAACTGGAGCTGCCCCATAGATAGGACGACACGTGTCATTTCATAATGACCAGCTTCTCACCATGGAAGATAATTTCTTATGTCTGCATAATGGTAATGGCATTTGTATTTTGTTCCTTTTTATAAAAGATGAGCGGTGCATAGTGCCGACTGGTAGACATGGGGATGCGCGAATAAAAATTGTGCAAAGATTGATGAAATACAAACAAAAATTACTCGAGCTCTCATGTCTTTACATACACTACTCTGACATATGAGTAGATAAAGAACTATACTTGAAGATTATACCATATCAGTTTCATTTGTCAGAAGTGATAAGAAAAATTAAAATCGGTTTTTCAGGGAAGGTACAGTTTCACACTCTTTCACAAAATACAGCTTAGACATACGCTTTTGCACATTTTACTGGGCGGGATTTACTTCTGTGTCATATGCTTTATCATCGCGTGAATTTTCACTTCATTTTGTACTCCAATAGATTTTTTTTTAATCTATCATACTAACAGACAAAATCCATAGACAATATTAATAAAGGGATGGTACAGTTTTGGTAGAGATGAGGATTGGGCTTTTAACTTTTTCCGAAATACCAAGAAAACACTTATGAAATAGTACCATTTTAAGAGGAATTCAAAGTTTATTTGTTGAAAATCGGGTTTGGAATGACTGAAACATCAAAAAACAAAGTAAAACAAAGCGATCGTAATGAAAGATGGGTCCCACACTTTATTGGAATCGCTCTGGTTTGGATATATCAGCCATTTCAAAACCAATTTTCATCAAATAAATGTTGAATTCCTCGTGGAATTACATGCTCTTTCATATTTCATAAGTTCTAGGTTTCTCATTATCTCACCAAAAATGTTAGAAACCTGAAATTAGGTCTCAACCAAAACTATACGATCCCTTTAACGTTCAAGATTAAACTTCAAATTGCTCAGAAAGACGGAGGCAATGAACCTCAATCACCAAAGACACAAAATAATGCACATGTGGAATTCTTTTGTCCATCCATAGAAATCTTACAATTGTTGTGTGAGTATGTACATGTAATTACAGCCATTTTATAGAACTTCATCTCTTGAACCAAGGAGGTACTACAAAAATCCTCCTTGCTTGAACCCCCTTGGTATCCCGGGATCTCACTGCACTGCTCTTCTGTATTATTATGTCAGTTCTTCCAGGACACTGTAAAATCATTCAAAGGATAGTGCTGTAATGAGGATAATACTGATTTCGATGAATATGCACAAAGAAATACGTATTCTGGCTTTTGGAACCTTCGGTACTTCAATTCAAATGTATAAACGACATCACAGGGCCGGGGGGGGGGGGGGAGAACTTTCCTGACCTTTTTTTCTGTCTAAACTTGGGCTGACATTAAGAATTTTTTTTTATCATTCTCTCTCTCGTTTTTAGCATTTAGACATTATGAACAATGATGCATTTTGGTCTAAATCAAGGTAGTTTCATTTCATTCTGCATGCACACTATAAACTCAGGAGTACAAAATATTTATCCCTAACATTGCCGGAGGTTCTCTGAAATCATAACTTTTTTTTTTCCAGAACCAAGAATGTAAAAGCCTCTCCGAATGGGGAATCATTACATTTTAACCTACTGTGATCCATGTCACAGTAGACTACACTATTATACACAGGTAGGCCTATATCCCTGATTTCTCTTTCAATCTCCCCATCCTTGATGCCTGGATGTTTGAAGACCTGATACAATATGTACATTAATACAATAAGTTATCGTGTATATTATATCATACTAGATATTACAATGTATGTACATCCTCTTTCCCATATTTCATCCTAGGGAACACGCTCATTCCTCACTTCTGCTTGGCCCTACATTGTTATGCCAATTCATAGTCCAGCAGTATATACAATGTAGGGTCAGCCTGACCATAAAAAAGAAAGCATCAGCCACCTACGGTCCGCTTACATGGAGACTGAAGGCCAAACATTATCAGCCTTTGGCGCGTCTGTTGCAAATCTGTGCCATTGTATATCTCATCAGCGCTAACCCACTTCGAATGTTTTATGCAGGATTTCTCCCGCTCATTTCAGATGATAAAAGTTATATGGATAATACATCTTCACGCCTACGTCCAAATCCCGTTACTTCCTTCTGGCAGTTCGATGCATTGTGCTGATGCATATAGCAGGTTATACGATCCACACGTGGATGTCCAGTTCGAAGAATCCAGAGGGAAGTAGACCCCTGACCTTGTACATAGAACGTCCGTCGTGGAATTGACCTCAGAGGCTTAAGTTATATGTGTAATGTAAACAGCAAATCTGGATATTTTTGCCTTTATCTAAGACGAGCACATTTTAAGCAGGTCGTGATGATGAAAGGACATAGAAAGGAAGTGTTCACCCCTCCCCCTCCGTCCTCCCCCGGGATGGGTTTGATGGTGCCGCGCATGAATATAATCTTCAGGTATGGAATTATCGCCGAGGGAGAGGGTCAGAGGGACATAGGAACGAAGAAAGAAAGAGTTAAAGAGAAAATCAAACTCAGATAAGAATATGGAATTATTCAGGCAATGTCTGTTAAATACATTTGCGATTTATCTTACCGATCCATGTAAATGTCTGTTTGCTTTTCACCTTTTCTTCAAATCTTCTTCTACCTCATCAAGACTTTGGGGAAGTATTATATTACGTGTAACCTCATAAAAACTTAACCATCTTGCACACATTTAAGCATGATTTTTGTTCGCCAGGTTTAGGCATTTGAATATCCTTCCGATTAAAATTGCTATTGCATGCTTCCGTGTGCTTGACAGTAGGCCTATAGGTACATGTATTTTACAGGTAAAGTTACAAAGAAGTACAATTTTTGAATGATAGTTGTCCTGTGATCCGTTTCTACGCAAAATATCATTGCTGCCGAAAATATTGAAAGGGACAGCGAACTGTTACTCGCTATAATTTGTAGATTTGTTGTGATTAAAGAATGATGTATACACTGTACCTAAACAGAAATGTTGTCTTTTTGTCAAAGCAGTCATTACTACCTGTGATAGATCGCATGAATTCTCCGCGGCAAGGAGCATGATGGGTACAAAGGAGAGAGTTGTTTCTTCTTCCCTAGCTCACTGGTGGTAGCGATGAGCTCTTTTTTTATTCTTTGCCAATCTCTGAACTACAGTGTAATATCAACACTTGAATACTTGCAATGTACTTCCATTCGTTGTGATATCGTCAAGGCAAACCACTGATCGAAAACAAATTTCAAGATCAATATGAGATGTTCTGCTCAAAAGTGCCACTATTTTTAAAGTCATAATGTAATTATCATCTATATACGTCTTGCTATTACAATGTACTGAACAGCACGTTGTTGTTGTTTTTTTTTTCATTCCAATCACGCACATGCAGTGATTTTTTTCAAAATGTACATTTAAAACCACAAATAGCGCACATGGGCCTATATGTCGAACAATAATTATTCTTTCTCGCAAATAGCAAAAATATAATATTATTGATCAACATGTAGTATCGTAACTTCATTAGGACTACCGTTTCATCTGGGTGGTACTGTGCATGAGGAAATATCGCTGCATGGAGAATGTGAAAGTGTATTCATTTGTCAAAGAGATGTGTACAGTGTAGTGGTTTTGCGAAGATAACAGTAAAGGGGACTATGCTGACTGAAAAATTCAGGTTTAGTGGAACAGTTGAATTGCAAAACTTGGGACGTACAGGTTTTACCCATTTTGAAGATGGGAAAACATTAATGTTCAGTAACACGTGGCTGTTACGTTTGCCCCACATGTGTGGACTAATAATCATTGTGTTATATGAAAATGAACTTGCCGTGATTTGTTTTCATACACACACACAACGCCAACCTTCATTCGTCCTTATTCCTTTTTTTTTTCTGTTAATCGATGGGGAATATCTTTGTTCTCGTTACTTTGCATTTCTCCCCACTCGGTGTCACAATATTATGAATGATCATGAATTCAGCTCTGCAATTTGTCTGTGGAACCAACACCTGCATTCGAATAGTTGCAAAAGAATGCGAGTATCGTGAGTGGCGTACATAATATTACAGTCACTGTCGTGTTTATGGTGACTTGGCAGATCGAGAGGAAAACCATAATTGTAACTGTTACTGGGAGCTGGATTCATCAGACTGTCATCATTCTATGCGTGCCATGTACAAGGCCTACTTCATGTAATTTGTGTTATTATTCTTGTTTTTCTTATCGTTTATCACAGAGGAGTTTCCCTCGCCACCGTCCAGATTCTACAGATCGGAGAGTAATAGTCAGGGGATGTCTCAACTAGAAGACAACAACAACAGTAATGGCAACAGTCCCGAAGAACTGACCCCTGTAACTCAAGCAAATGATACTACCACCACCGCCAGGCCAAACCAGACGGAGGGGGAGACCGTGATTTTGCTGCAACGTGCTCATTCACAGTTGCAGCAACAGCAGCCACAGGACATTGTGCTACAGCAGCAACAACAACAACAGCAGCAACAGTTGCAGCAGTACAACGCATCTATGGCCGCTCTCCAACACGCAAATCACCAAGTGTTAGTCACCGCTACGACTCCCGGTAACGGCGTTTTGACGTCGCAAGTTATGCCAGGCGTCACTGTACCGACGTCGGCGATCCACGGCGGAATGCCCATGCAGGGTCACCTAATTCCTTTCATCTCGGCCAACGGCTCGACAGCACCGCAAGCTCAAAGTACGTTATCGATCTCCACGGCGAGTTTTGACAATTAATTGAGAAAAATAGAAGCACTTGAGGCTTGATGGCGTCACCATGGAACTACAACACACAGGACAATGTGATTTAGCTCCACGGTGTCACAACTCCTGATGCTAGATGCAATTTTAAGACTTACGTGATCGGTATTTGTAAATACACAAAAGTAGGCCCTACAATTTGGGTGTATGACGGGTAAAAGAAGATTCGGTTACTTTTACTTGCCTTTGTAGATCCTCGATTTAAAAGGTGTGCCAGACAAGAATATCGTATGAACGTCTTA
Source organism: Diadema setosum (assembly GCF_964275005.1). Taxonomy (NCBI): domain Eukaryota; kingdom Metazoa; phylum Echinodermata; class Echinoidea; order Diadematoida; family Diadematidae; genus Diadema; species Diadema setosum. Next base: position 37,152,424 of record NC_092698.1, read on the forward strand.
CTAGAAGGAGCACGACAACGAAATTATTTTTATATTGATGTTCCTACTTAATCTGGAAAATGATAAATCGAAGATAAAGAAGATGACGGGACAGACTTGTTCTAGAAAGTATATCGTGACGAAGATCATTTACACTGAAAACGTTGGTAGTGAATCACTTGCACCTTACATGAAGAGTAGTCTAAAAAGATGCTATTTCCGTATTTTATTTGCTTTTGGTTCTTGATATAGGTGTGCTGTCTCACGCACCCGAGCAAATGATGCAGTACCCATCTACAGCTGTGCAGCTAGCTGCCATGGCAGCGGGTGGCCAGACGACCACGACGAGTAGGGCAGCTTCAACGGCACAGTCCAGCGTGATTCAGGTGAACGAGACGATGAACCCTACCATACTCCCACACAACGTCAACTTACAGCAACACGTTCAGCAACATCTGCAGCAACACGGCTTGAAGAACGGCAAGGAGCTACCGCCCACGCCGCCAGGTGAGGCTCGCCTTCTTGCCGGTGAGCAATATGCACTTTTTGAGCGGACAGGCTCCAGCTGAAATTCCTTTGAATTGATGAATATCTTAGGTGATGAACAGTGAGATTATCATGAGGAGGTATGTCAAGGAGAATCCGGATTTTACACATGTTTATCATTGAAATGTTAATTAGTTCAATTTTCACAGAATTTCATTAAAAAAATAATCTAATTTTCATTAAAAAAATAATAAATAATGCTATGTTAATGAGTAAAATGTAAAGTCAAAATTATATCTTTATAGACTTTCCAACGTTTAAAAGCACATTCAATACCATTTTGGGGATGCTAATGTCAGAACTGAATTGGGGCAATTGTTAAAAGAAGTGTTTTGTAGACTACTCCCAGAATGACCTGGGGACTGTTTCATGAAGAGTTGCGATTTATTGTGTGTTACTCGTTGAATCGAGCTTAAGCTCAATATTGAGAGTAAGTTCTGTTTCATAAAGACACTATCCTTGATTTCAGGTAAAATCAATCATAACCTTCAGTAAGTTGAGCGTTACTAGCGATCAATCGCACAGTTGTTTATGAAATTCAATTTGCGATTGATAGAAACTTACGTTCAAACTTAATGAAACAAGCCCCTGTATCCAGAAGATACAGACGTCCCTTTATACCTAATGGATCCCATCACCCTCCACACATTCCTCTGCTAATCCCTCCGCTAATCCCTCCAATAATACACTGGACAGCAAAAGAAAGTACCCACTTCTGTCAAAGGCCGCACAGAAAAATTCACCCCTAGAAATAAACAATTTTTGTACACAGGTATGCTGCAACATCCATTAGTACTCACATACCCAATAGCAAGTGACTATCTTTATTAAAAAGGAAAAAAAAATGACATGCACAGCATCTTGGACCCTGTTTACAGTGCGAGGCTCGGCCGCGGCTCGGCCGCGGCCGTGCCCAGCCCCGCTTCAGTGTAAACGCACAAAAGGCCAAATGCGAGGCCAAAATTGGCCTCGCATTTGGCCTCGCTCTGGAGGTGGTCTCGGCCGCGGCCGAGCCCGGCCTTTTCTTGGTGTAAACGCAAACTGGGCCAAATGCGCGGCCAATTGCGCGGCCAATTTTAGTCTGGCTTCCAAACCCTCTGCCTGTATCTTTCGCTATTCACGATATTAACCCCCTCAACGTCGAAAACTAGGTATAGTTTAAGGTGGTTTTGTCCTGCAAAGGATTCTTTCCTTCGGCAAAGGCCTTTGCCCGAACGGCGACTTCGTCGCCACGGAATTCATTTGGCAAAGGGTCTGAAAACCAGACAATACCAAATTGCATTTGTTTACAAGCAGAGCGCCACTACGACAAAATATTGAAAGGTTTGAATCAAAAGCGCGGCCGAGCCCAGCAGTGTAAACGGACAAAATTGCGAGGCTCGGCCGCGCAATTGAGGTCGGTCTCGGCCGCGGCCGAGCCGCGGCCGAGCCCGGCCCCGCACTGTAAACGGGGTCTTGGTCACTGAATCAAAGTCACAAAATGTAACAGAATGTGCCTTACAAGTTATTCGCAAAAATCAGTTTCACAGGACGAAAACAAGCAGTCACAAACATCAATTTTCAATAATGTGTATGTCCTCCTTGTGCCTGGACACATTCAAGGCATCTCTGACGCATGCTCAGGACAAGCTGTCTGGCGTAGTCCTGGGGAAGTTCTGTCCATTTCTCCTGCAGAGCTTGGATCTATGTTGGTTGTTTAAAAATGTTGTCCATTCAGTGGCCATTTTTGCATGGTGGAAAGTGCTTTTGTGTGGGATTTTTGATTCAGTGACCAAGATGCTGTGCATGTCAAGTTCTTTTTTGTTATGAAGACATTCACTTGCTTATGTGCATGTGATTAGTAAGGGGCATTGTAGCACACTATTTTTTATTTCTAGGGGTGAATTTTTGTGTGCGGCCTTTGACAGAAGTGGGTACTTTCTTTTGCTGTCCAGTGTAATTGTGTGCACATTGGTGGGTAGGCTACTTCCGAGACATGAAAGTGTCACATGATATCTTGTTTAGTATCTGCAGACGAAAAAGACGATGAAGACAGCGAAAGACGGAAAAATCTTGCCAATCTCCTTCCTCCTCCGTCACACCTCAACCCTCAACCCATCCAAGCCACCTCAGCCACGGCTCGCCCGGGTCTACCAGCACACCTCGTCCAGTACAACGCATCGCAGGCCGCACCGTACGGAGGTCCAGCTCCATCCAACTTCGCACACGGTCCCGTGTCCACGCCAGGGCTCATCGCCCCGGGCACCTACGGCAACATACAGGTGGTGTCTCCCCTCCAGGGTCCACCGGGCACGATGGCGCAACCCGTAGCTCCACAGCAAGCCTTGCTCGGGGATCAGCCAAACCAAATGATGATGCCACCCGGGCCGGGTGGCCTGGACATGCAGACAGCCGTAGGAGGCGAGCATCACGTCCCTGGTGAGTGCTACAGTGGACATCAGACCTCTTATTGCGTTTACTGAGTTCTTTCTAAACAACGTCATGTATGTGCATAATAAATTGTGTTGTACAATAGGATTTTTTATTATGGCATCATGGGGGGGGGGGGATGTAGTTTGTTTGATTTCAATGCTGTATGTTGGACACATTACCATGTTCTTGTCTTTTTCATGGCGTGCTTTATTCAGGTAAATGAATACAATATTCTCATGAAATATTAGTTTAATACAAAAGGTATTGGACGTGCGATTTACTTCAACAATGTTCGGTGGGTAATAGAATATTGTGGAATGATGGTGATCACCGTGGACCAGAAAAAGTTACTTGAGGTCACATTAGATAGGGTCTAGGACTCTTGGAATCCTGTCGAGAAAGGACTTCTCACATACGAGTAAACTGTATGGCGTATCAGGACAATTACCCCCGGCTAAATACTGGTAAGTGATGAGGTTAGAGTAAAGATTAGGATTAGGGTTAGGTTTAGGGTTAGAGTGTGGGTTAGGGTAAGGATTAGGGTTAGGGTCAAGGTAAGGGTCTGGGGAAATTGTCCAGGGGTAATTGCCCAAGAACCGAGCAGACTCTGTAATCTAACTGGATCTTGCCACTCCAGCTGACAGCTCACGTTTCACACGTGCACCTTTGATCAGCTTCGAGAAGGAAATTAGACTTCCAAAAAGAATGCTTCACACCTGAGACGCGCGTTTGCGTCCCAGATGACCACCTGTCTTTTGGCCCATACAGGTGCAAGACGGCTGGATTGAAAGCGGTAGACCAATTTCATCTCGTATTCAAACAACATTTTTTTTTTCTTAATGATGCAAATGGCAACCATAATTTATTTTCACGCCTCCGAACCTAACGTTACCTGAAGAACAGGTACCATACGATACCATTGTCCGTTTGTGTATCTACACTCCAGAGAATTCGTTAAGCTGATATCTCACTGAGCGGCGAACGTTTGCAAACGTAGCGAATTTGAGATTCGCCAATTTTTCTGACGAATGCTTGCGAAAAATCAAGGTTTGCATCTGCCATTAGCGACAGTTAGCGATGTTTAGCGACAATAAGCAACACCTGAGCGAATGTTTGCGAAAGTATTAGCAAAACACTGACAGGTGGCGACTATTAGCGACTTTTAGCAAATGTTAGCGACAGTTTTGCAAATATTAGTAACTGTTTGCAAATCCCTTGCGACAATATGCGAATGTTTTGGGACCTGGAAAAGTACCAGGCGATTATGTATAGTCAGACCCACAAAACGAACGTACAACCTTCCACTGCATTCAGATCTCTTGTGACCAACGTTCAAGGTGGATTTCCAGAATATGGAAATGATTTTTTTGCCAAGAAGAGGCTCAAAGTGTTGCTATCCTTGAAGAGCTGCTTTGCCTGGCTGCTGCTACAGCTATCATGCAGCTTAACGCCATTACGGGAAGAAAACACCGGACGATCCCAGGTACGGTTGTGGTGTAGATTTATTACCGCAGCCAAGACGCTTAACACGATTGCCCACCGGAGGGCGTTAACATTATAAACAACAATGATAATAACATTAACAACAAACAAACATGCTGGCGTGACTACTTCTTTTCTCCTTTGCTTACAAAGCTCAATACAATACTTCTCTCTGAAAATCCAATTCGGCATGTCAGACAAGATTCTAAGTAATTCTTGGCAACATGTCTACTACACTGTATAAACAACATCAGTTTATACCTCCAATAAAATGGAGCAAAATATCCTACTCAAACACAAAGAGAGGAAGCTTTATTTATAACATCAACTGACCCTTAACCTAATAAAATATCGTCACAATTGAGTAACACTTATAACGCATCATCTCTTTTGGCACTGTCAGCTTGATGTTACACATCAACTATCAAAGTCTGTCAAACTGCTGAGCAAGTCAAAAACCAGCTTGTAACAACGAAAAAAAGGAACCTATATACATACATAAGTCATAACATTCCCAAACAGGTATTACGAAAGGTCAAACAACAAATAACTTACATATCTACTTATCCTGCAAATATGCAAACATTACAATACTTTTATGCCCTTTTACATAACACATGAGCACTAAGATAAATCATAATAAATTTGTAACAATCACTTCAAACTCTATTAAACTTTTGTATCAAAATTAAACAACTGTACCACACCATCATTTAACATACATGTACATACATTGTACCATCTTCACCACCTTCTCTCTTCAATTCCTTTATGAGAGTGTGTGATAATCGAGACAAAAGAACATAACTACCGCCAGACGATGTGTTCTTCCATCCCTATAAAAATATCTATCTAACGCTTTAAATCATAGTACGTAGAGACTAAAATCTCCATTGACACACATGTACACTAGTGAAATCAAACACAGTATACTTAAAATCCACCATCTTGTAGTTTTCAAAAATAAACATGATACACGTATGCATGGAAAGAATACACGAAGCTATGACATATGCATGCACTTCATATTACCCATAATACACATCAAAATCACTTCATTAAGCAATTATACACAGACAGCTCCCTGCATAAATGATACAATACTTATGCATATAAAAAATTTGCAATAACTACTTTATACTTCTACTACAGCATGGTATACTGTTAGTAAAAACACAGAGTCACACGTGGGAATGCTGGACAAGCATAAACACAGGGTCTATAACTATACTCATATATCAAACCAAATAATGGGTGACTTTAGCAAACTGTAACATAAGGATTGTTTTAAAAAACCAAACCTAAAAATCTACACTCAAACAGTGACTTACTTGACTGTTGCATAGATATTATCTTCAAAATTATGCATATAACATTTGGAATGCAATTACAAGTAATATCAAACACAGAGCATATTTATGTAACAAGTGCTGCCCAGATCACTTCTTTCTGTTCACTGCAAATTGTAAACTAGAAGCACTCGCAATCGAGCACATGTATCCCCCGAACCCATCTCCCATACTCCATCTGGATTACTTTGTAGGCCACAATTTTGTACATGGCAACTGTTGCAGGATACAATAAAATCCAAATAGATATAGGTGTATAAATTTGACTAAGATACATGTACATAAAACATTTTTTAAAAGATCAGTCAAGAAACAAGGTAGGGTCGCACACACAAGCGGACCCTGTAGAATTTACCTTTTCATGTATAAAGACAGAACAAACGAAGGTGCCACCACCAAAAAAATATGAGCATCTTCATTTCACTATAAAGCACCTTTTTACCAAATTTGAAAAAGAAATCTTATAAAAAATGTGGCTGATAGAGCACACACAAGAAGTAAGCATTGGCATCCAAAGTTGGAACACTGAGGGCGCCATTACCACAAACTGTTGTGTCCTTCATGTGGAATGATCACCCATACTTCTCCCTAGCAAGTCTGAATGAAATCTGTTGGGTAATAATCAAGTTACAGCAACAGAAGAGGCAATAATAAATCATAATATACACAATACTTTATCGACAAGAGGTATAAAACCTGTATAATCTGAAACTAAAACAAGTATTATACAGATCTTGCAGATCAAAATAATTATAAAGATCTGCATAATACCTATGTAAAAAATCCCATATGAGGAATCACTCAGATCTCAAATTTGAACAGAAAGTACAAATACCCGAATGAGGGTAAAGTGTAAGAAGTATAAAAACAGATTTGGTTTCCCATCCAAAACAGAGAAATGAAATTGGCTTTACCCAATGATGTAAAACCACACATCTTATAAAAGATAGAGAACCCTCTAAGAACACAACACACTTACATATGTACAAAGAGGACAGAGTCCAAAGGCTTGAGTAGGACAGGGACAAACTTGCATTGCAGCAATGAAAGCGATCATAACACATGAGTACACCAACTACATTGGTGAAAAGCAAACAATAAGCTGAGGACATTACTGATAAACAGCAGAACAGTACAATTGTATCTATTCTCTCTCTTGTCTTTGTTTGTTTGTTTTTTTTAATGAAAACACAAAAATAATCAGGAAGACGTGTATCTATAAAAAGAGGGTACACCTGGTACAAATACTGACAACTGAAACATTACATTTACTTTCTGATGAAAAAACAAACAAACCAACAACCGTAAATGTTTAGAAAGAATGAAATACAATCGTACATGTATACCCGATAAAAAGGCATGTTAAACATCTTATTCATCTGTACATAAAAACACAAAAGAATGAGTTACTGCATGATTAACATGTCCATCAAAGTCTATTGTCTATACTCAATATACACAAAACAAAATGGGCCACACTATCCAGGTGCATAGGCAGCACAGATAGAAGAGGGGCATGACTTGGGGTAGGGAGTCATCAGGGTGTGGGCCAAAGAAGCCGCATGGAGCATGTAGGACATCAGTGGGCTGCTGGCATCAGGGGGGCGCGAATGGGAACAGGAAAGGAGCAACAAACTCATCCAGAGGGAAGGAGCTTGTACTGCCCGTAAGGGGATGGTGGACGGTGGCCGGCTGGAACCATCAGGGGGATGGTTGTCATCATACGCAAGGTAGGGGGCAGGAGCAGAAAGGGCAGGGACTGGCTGTACCAAAACTTGGCTAGTGACGAGAGGACAATGCTCGAGAACATCATCAGGCCACGGCTGGGGAGGCGTATCCCACCCCATGGGTGACATGTGGTGCACATCAGTCGAGCTGTCAGGAGGGAAACTGCTGGTGCTGGTACACAAAGGATATAGCAATACAGGACCAAGATGGGCATCAGAGGTATCCCGTACAGCGGTCAGGGAGCAGACATCACCATTGTGACAGGAAGTGCTAGGGACAACATTGAAGGGCCCCCTTAGCTTGGGGTCAGGTGCACCCACGCGGGCACTACCGGGGTATTGCATCGCTGTTGGGAGACCAACGTCCATGGCTTCAGCCTCAGGGGGTGGACCATGTGCATGGGCAGGGCCTTCTCTGTCTTGGGGAGTCTGTGCGATGTCTATCATGACAGCAGATGGCGATGGGGTGCCAGAGCATGGGATTGATGAGGTGTGCGTTGGCAAGGCTGGGCACGTAGCAGCCAAGGGTGGAGGGTCATCCACGCCTTCCAGCTGGGAGCCGGACGGGGATGTAGTAGTAGGGCAATGAGGATCACAATTGACAGGATGGTGACAGTCATCAGAGCTAAGTCCATACTCAAGGTGGTGTTCCTGCTCTGTATGTAGAAGTCCAGCATGGGCGGCAGGCAAACGCTCGGTGCAAGAGCTAGACTCACACTGAGCTAAAAGCTGAAGGTGACTGGAATCAGGCGTGCTGTCAGCTGCTTTGCAAACAGATTGATGCTGGTTATCATAGTCACTTGAATGAATAGGCTGACAGGAAGGAGGATAATCACAATGCCAATTGTATGTGAACACAGAGTCATCGCTGAATGTGACTTCATGCTTTGAGGGGCGCACTGAGATGTCGTTTGTTTCCATGAAGGGGGCGCCGCCAATTATGTCCTTATCTGTGTTGTCATCACTCACGACGATGGCATCAAACAACATCTGTAAGCCATTACAATAAATAGAGAAGCAGGTCAGGCCTACTATCTTTGTCAGCATGAGACTATCAGACAGCTTGAGACTATCTCCAATAGACCAGTAATCATGAATTAAGTGATCATCATATCCATATGAATCAACCACAATATCCAACTCCAACTTCTCTGCCATTGACACTCTGATGATGTTCAGTGGTGTACCACTTCTCAAGTGGACGTCGACCTCCACGGGAGGGTAGAGACCAACAGTTCCGGGGAAGTAGGGGGTTGTGCACGATGTGTCAGCTGCCGTGGTTCCGACAGTAGTCACGGGGCACCGATGTGTCGGTGCGGGTGCGGGTGCCTTGGACTTGGCCGCTGCGGCGCATCGCTGCGTTGATGCATCACACATTTTCAATGTGTATGTATGGGACTACACACACAAAGGTGAAATCAGTACCTGGAACTATCACAGCGCTTTTGCTGAACGTCCGGCCCCTTTTATGTCGAGCGAGATCTCTCCCCGTTCGGATTCCTGTGGACGTTAAATCGGGCCTAAGATTCGGATCCCAAACGATGCCACCACGCCATTACGGGAAGAAAACACCGGACGATCCCAGGTACGGTTGTGGTGTAGATTTATTACCGCAGCCAAGACGCTTAACACGATTGCCCACCGGAGGGCGTTAACATTATAAACAACAATGATAATAACATTAACAACAAACAAACATGCTGGCGTAAGAGAAAGAAGATGAAGAAAAGTAAGAAAGGAAGAAGAAAAGAACGACTGTTTGAGTCAGAGAGTGGTTGTTGCAGAGGACAGACTTTGGTCGATATAAAAAGCTTTTGCAGCAATTACATGATTGAGATGTCAAGAGTTTCAAGAACTTTCTTAGAGTGGAACCTGTCCTGTTTCAGGAGCTTTTATATAGGAACCATATGGTTACTTGTTCGCTAGCAGTGGCGAATCAAATTAAAATTTTAGCGACACCGTATTACGACCGTTTGCGAATTCTTACGAGTGTTTTGCGAATGTTTATAACTGTTAGCGAAAATATAAATTCGCAAAGAAATTTTGAACATGTTAAAAATTTCTTTGCGACAAGAAAAACTGCTTGCGACAATAAAAACCGTTTGCGAACTTTCTTAACCCTTTACGAACCCTGGCGAAATCCCAAATTTGCTACGTTCGCAAACGTTCGCCGCTCAATACGGGGGTATATCTCACTGAGCGGCGAACGTTCCTTTACGAACCCTGGCGAAATCCCAAATTTGCTACGTTCGCAAACGTTCGCCGCTCAGTGCGGGGGTATCTCACTGAGCGGCGAACGTTTGCGAACGTAGCAAATTTGGGATTTGGGTTCGTAAAGGGTTGCAAAAGGTTCGCTAACAGTTGCAAGAAAGTTCGCAAACGGTTTTTATTGTCGCAAGCAGTTTTTCCTTGCGAATTTGTATTTTCGCTAACAGTTGCAAACATTCGCAAAACACTCGTATAGAATTCGCAAACGGTCTTAATACGGTGTCGCTAACAATTTTATTTGATTCACCACTGCTAGCGAACAAGTAACCATATGGTTCCTATATAAAATATCCTGAAACAGGCAAGGTTCCAATCTAAGAAAGTTCTTGAAACACTTGACATTTCCATCATGTAATTGCTGCAAACAACCGCTCTCTGACACAAACAGTCTTCCTTTTCTTCTTCCTTTCTTGTTTTTCTTCATCTTCTTTCTCTTAAGTTGCACGATAGCTGTAGCAGCAGCTAGGCAAAGCAGCTCTTCAATGATAGCAGCACGTTGGACCTTTTCTTGGCAGAAATTCATTTCCATATTCTGGAAATCCATCTTGAACGGTGGTCACAAGAGATCTGAAAACAGTGGAAGGCTGTACATTCGTTTTATGGGTCTGACTATACATAATCGCCTGGTACTTTTCCAGGTCCCAAAACATTCGCAAATTGTCGCAAGGGATTTGCAAACAGTTGCTAATATTTGCAAAACTGTCGCTAACATTTGCAAAATTGTCGCTAACATTTGCTAACAGTCGCTAATAGTCGCCACCAGTGTTTCGCAAACACTTTCGTAAACATTCGCTCAAGTGTTGCTAATTGTCGCTAAAAGTCGCTAACTGTCTCTAATGGAAGAAGCGAACCTTGATTTTTCGCAAACATTCGTCAGAAAAGTTGGCGAATCTCAAATTCGCTACGTTCGCAAACGTTCGCCGCTCAGTGAGATACCAGCTTCAGCAAGAATTTAGAAAGACATCATGTGGATTTCATGTTTGGCCCAGGTATGACACATAATTATGTAGATGCTCCCATACATGGCAAACCCCTTTTAGAATGTCAAATGTCCTTGAACAGTAACTGTTTCGAACCCACTTTTTCTTACGCATGAAATGGTGGGATTATCATTGTAATCGTGATTGCTATTGGTTTTCCATCTGTCAGTAGATTTTTTTTTTTTTTTTTTTTGGTTTCATTTAACTATAATTATAGACCTGTGTGATTGACATGACCTGTCTGTTGTGATTTATTTTTCTATTTATTTGTTTATTTTTCAAGTGTCGTCCCTTTGTTGCTTATCCATGTTTGTTATTGGTGGAAGTTTGTTCTTTCTCCCCGCTGAACAGGACCCTCCATTGCGCGGAGACCGGGCCAACCGACGAAGCGGCGGGGGAACAAGAGGACCATCCCTGTCGAAGAGAAAGACGAGAGGTACTTTGAGCGCAGGAAACGGAATAACCAGGCGGCTAAACGATCACGAGACGCGAGAAAGACGCGCGAAGAGCAGGTTGGTCAGCGCGCCAACTACTTGGAGAAGGAGAACGAGATTTTGCGCGCGCAGCTGAACACTCTCCGGGATGAGGCAAACTCGTTAAGACTGTTGTTGGCCCAGCGGCCACCTGTCGCTCAAATGCCTCCATCGGGACCATCGCCAATGTGAAAGATCCAGACATCGTTCTTTGTTATTTTGTCAAAAAACTGGAATTAAACAGAACAATTCTAGATTTCAAATTGATCAAACTGTATTGATGTTGCCAAAATGGCGTCCATAAAACTAAAAACCATTAGTACACTTAGTACTATATATATGACTCTCATTGACATTGACAAACTGAGAAGAGATGGGTTTCATGTCATATACTTTTCTCTGTGGTATACGTTCAAACCTCGAGGATCAGCTCTGTATTTTGTCTCTTTATCATGACCAAAGAAATTCCATTCGAGGGTTAGTTGCGATCTTGGCATAATTTTCATGTTGTATGCGACGCCCTCTCAGTGGGAAATGATTTTTCAATTTACGTTTCATCGCTTTATTTGAGATTATTTGTCTTGTTTTCTTCAGTGCTGTAAGATAATAGACGGTTGGCATTACGCTGGTGAAGATTTAATCGGTAGTAGATCGGTTGTCTGGAACGTTGGGAAGGTTAAAGGTCATGTCGGCAGCCTTATTGTTCCTCTTCTTTGTCAGATCTCAGCGATGATTTCTTATACTGACCACAGTGCATTGTGGTTAGTCATGTGACTAGAACTTTACATGAACATATTACTATATACTGTACTAGGTTATTCTCTGTAACTCCACGCAGTGATGCATCATATCAAGATATTTCACTGATGTTCAGGAGTACGTTGTCGTCAAGTGCAGTATTAGGGAGTTTTCGCTACACGACGGGAAGACCGAGAATACGCGGAAGCAATCATCTGTGACCAGTCCCCGTACTCGGACTCCCGTCCCCATATCTAAACAGTTTCGCTTTCCTGTTAGGACGGAGGCGTGGGGACAAGATCGCTGATTGGCTGGCTGGCTGGCTGGCTCACTCCTGCCCAGCTGCATCGGGACCGAACGCTATTTTGGCCGAATACCGTACTCGTTTTCCCCAGGACGGGACGTTTCTCGGATTTGATCATGCGCAGAAGCAAATTTTGCACACGGCACGCTCAAATCTCGGCTGCGTCTTGCTTGCGAAAACTCCCTAATGGTAGCTAGAGGGAGCGATGTGGGAGTACATATAGCCAAACACATTGTAATGACATAATTAGTCGTAGCCCACTCCTTCCATCCGTCAGATTTATTATCTCAGTTTTTACGCCTTTATGATATCTTGTGGCACATGGATGTGAACGTATTATAACACCAACCCGAGGGGAACGTGTGAACAAGTATATTTAACTGAGAGAGAAACCAAAACTTGTTTCATACTACTCAATAGGCCTCATTTATAGGTGTATATAGTATGGTAACTTTAACTCCGTGAAAACCAAATTCCCTCCTCCAAGTCGTATATAACTGGCGCACTTTTGAACTGTGTGTTTGATCATAGTGATGCGTTATACTAGACGCACGCGAGACTGCATCGACTGTTCTCACGGGGCATTTTTCAGTTTTGGGCATTGCTCGATAGCTGGCATCAGTGCTGTTATAGTGAGATGCCATGCGCCCGACGCAAACTCGTACGGGCATGATAATATCAAGACGGAGGGGTATAATGACTAAGTGAAATCATACTCACCTATTGACTGCGAGACTTTCCCAGCCGTATCCGCTGGAGATTTGGCCAGGTCCTCTAGTTGTTGATTCAGTGTTAAGGCCTACTGTCGTGAGTGATAAACGAAGGATTTTCAAGACTTAACCCTAACTAGGCCGGGGGGGGGGGGCCTCCGAGGCCCCCCCCCCCCCTCGACGTTCCGCGCGATGTATCGCTAACACGAAAAGCTATCGCCACGACGTTTCATGACTTTTTTCTTTCAAGTCTCCCGCATCTTTTGACACCAAATTTGTGATGCCCGGGCACGCGGTTACGAAGTTGCGCATAAATATGTATGTGCATGTCAGACCAAAAATTGCTCAAAAACGTGAATTTGTGTACAATTTCAATGCAAACTGTGCTTACAGGCAAATTTCACAAAAGCATGATTATTTGGGGGTTTTATTGATTAAAATCAATTATTAATATATTTTCTTGTTCGGAACAATGTCGCAAACAAGTTTCATCGAAAAAACAATGAAAAACATGAAGTCGAAAAAACAAAGAAATACATAAGAAATTCAAAAAACAATAAAATACTTAAGAAATTTTTTCTGATGGCACAATTTTTTTCTCTTATATTTGCTCAGGACACTAAAAAGAATATTTACACAAAAAATGTGCCCATTTTGAGCTTTATTTAGTGATTTATACCAAATTGTCTGATTTCATGCATCATCACGCATAAATTAGCATAATTTAGCATAAATGATTATTTTTTTAAATTTAACTTCATGGTACTTTAGATTACATCATAAGCAATGTGTGTGCCAATTTTCGTCGCGATCGCACGGTCGACGGCCGAGATCTGGAGGGGGGGCCTGGGAGCCCCCCCCCCCCCCCCCGGCTCTATGATCTTCCTAAATAGCCCGGCCTAGTTAGGGTTAATAAACCCACAGCCCAGATGCCAAAGATGTCATGCTAGTAATTATGTAATATAAAATATAAACCTGTTTTTATAGCATCACTAGGGATCAACCGAATCCCATTTGTGTAGAAATGTTGCCGTGACCGACTGTTACGTTGTCTTGATGTTTGTGCGTTGTCATTTTTTTATTTTGTGTGCTATTGTGATCTCTTATACGTTGTTGAGTGAGTTTACATGGAGAAAATTATGCCACGTAAATACCTGAACAAAAATGTGGATATTGATGAATGGCGAACATACGTATTTACGTAAATGATGCGGGTATGAAAATAATATATCAGTATGAAATAAGTTATACTTACTGTGTACAAAGCCTTCACTCAAGACTTACTTCAGTCTCACTAAGTATGTGTGAACGCGTAGATGACTACGACGAAGATTATGGTCGTAAGATTGTATTCGAGTCGAATTATGTTCGATAAATTTACCTGTTGATTTACTCAGACCACACAAGCAGATTTTGTTCTTATACTTATTCTTATTCCAATTTCTATTGTTCTAATTACATTTTATCACCTAATGATTTTATCATTTGCTTTCATTCCCCACTCATACTCTTTTTTTCTAATTCTTATTTCTCGCTGGTACGTATTTGTATCATTACTATTATTGATACCTTGAGGTACACGTGGTTCTGGTTTTTAGTTAAGTTCGTTTGTTCAACGGTCTGCTGATCTTTTTCCCTTTATCAATTCAGACTCAAAGAAACTGGGTAATTCCATTTTGATGTATACGATAACTACCGTAACATTCTTGGGATCCAGAGTTACAATGATTAGTGTAATGGTGCAAAGTTAGAAATGTGCATAATGACTTTGCACACCCTGTAACACCCAAGAATGATTGTGGGAGTGCAAACTTAATGAGACGCCATATTTAGTCGCATGAAAACTTCATTTTCCCTCGTCCTCAAGTGATAATTCACATTTAAGTAAACCTTTCTCTTCCGTCGGAATGTTTTCAAAAAGATGAAAACATTTGGTTTAAATTGAATGTGCAAGTTATCGCTTGTATGTGCAGTCATTTAGAGTTTCTCTCAATGCGAGATCAGTACTTTTTGAGTGCGGACTTTTTTTTTTTTTTGTATGATGAATAGGGCAAAATTTGTCATCTTCTTCGTGCCACTTCGTACGTAACCTCTTGTCAGAGCTAGATAATAGGACAGACAATCAGTTTGCAAAGTGTGGTCAACCGTTTACTGCCGTTCTGGAAATTCCCCCGAACTGGAAATCCTCCGAAAATCACTTAATTGCCAAAACGACAAGCTGTTAAGACTGCGCTTGCCGCGTTGTGCGCATGTCGCTTTAAAGAAGTGATACACTGCATGAACTCGTTTGAATGTAGAAAATTATCCCGTTTAAAATTTGTGCCTCCTTCTGTACTAACGGGAAATGGCATATATAATCAGGCTTCGTCGTTTATTCTGTTAATTTGAAATACTTCATATCCCTTACAAGATGTGCTTTTACATAAGTAGAACCGGTACAGTCAACTCCATTGTGTAGAATGCCTGTAGTAGACTTGGCTTGGTCCACTCTACAGGTGACTGCTGTGTGTTGTGCTGTCCGACAACGTACAAAATGTAGGTCGAATGTCTTTTTTTTTTCCTCATCACATGAAACCAACTGGAAACCTATTAAGTGAATTCTGATTCTATCTCCAAGTTGCACGTTTACTATAAAAGGTGCTGAAACAGCCACGAAGCAAGATGAGCTCGTTATTGTGGTTGTCAATTCCAAAATTGTATAGTGTCCCTCGATAAGACAATTTCCAGGTGCTGCGTGTGGTTTTAACCCTAAAAAGACTGGGGGGGGGGGGGGGGGGCTAAAAGGCCTCCCCCCCCCCCTCGACATTTCGCGCGATTACTCTGCAACACGCAATGCTCTATGACTTTTTTCTTTCGAGTTTCCCGCACATTTTGACGGCAAATTTGTGACGCCCGGGGGTACGGTTCTGAAGTTACATAACTTTTTGTACATGGACGTGAGACCGAAAATGGCTCAAAAATGTGATTTTGTGTACAAAGTCAATGCAAATTGAGTTTTTTCACATGGTTCATATAAATATGCTTATTTTTACTCTCATTGGCTGAAATTAATTTGTTTTAGTAGTATTATGCTTCAAAAAGTGTCTGCCACAAATTTTGTTTAAAAAAACAGCAAAATCAAAAGGTCGAAAAAACAAAGAAATACATAAGAAATTCATAAAACAGTAAAATAAATAAGAAATTAATTTTGATACCGAATTTTTTTCAAGTGCATTTGCGAAGAATGCCACAAAGAATAATTAGACCAAAATGAGCACTTTTGGAGCTTTATTTACTGATTTAGATCAAAGAGTCTGATTTCTCGCATAAATTAGCATAATTAATCAATATAAAATAAATGAAGACTATTTTGGAAAATTTAAATATACATGTACGATCTTGTAGATTACATCGCACACTACCATTGTGCAAATGTCCTCGGCGATCGCTCAATCCACGGCAGAGATCTTATGGGGGGGGGGGGGCCTTTAGGCCTTCAGCCCCCCCCCCCCCCAGTCTTTCGAGCTAGCAAAATAGCCCAGTCTTTTTAGGGTTAAAAGAACAGCATTTCGCGGTGACACGGTGAAGTTTGATATAATCTCTTTTGCAAGATTACGTACGTAATTGGTGAGGCTATGAACTAAACATGCAAACAAAGAATGTCCGCCAATGAAATAATGTTGTTTACCACCAAAAACAAACTGCATCATTTTTCAGCCATATATGGAACAAAGCGTTTTTGAAATACTTTTTTTTTTCATTACCACAAAGAAGAAAAGGACTTCACGAGAAGTATACGTCACACTGACACCGTAGAAATGATTTGTGTGTGTGTGTAGCTTTCTCATCAAAGCATGTCTTTCTTCATGTTCATAACAAGGATAGAATTTGATTTCAGTTAATTATCGTGGTCATTCCTTGTTCAAAGAATTTTGGTCCAACTAGCCATTTTTATTTTATTGAAAGAAAACCTTCGCCATATTCGTACAGGGTTTTTTTTTTTTTTTTTTGTATCAGTGTGTGTGATTTTCATTTTTTTTTTTTCTGTACGAAGGACAAAAAAGTTTCTTACTGACATGAAGATAATGTGTCCGTATTCCGTCATGAAATTTTCACTCTACGTGTGCACAGGACTCTCCCTATTTTGAACAAATTTATAAATTTCCCCGTTCCTACACATATTCATTTAAATGCAGCTGAATATCTTGTCTTGTTTTTTTGTTTTTTGTTTTGTTTTTTCCTCTCTCTCTTTGTCACAACGCCATTCATTTTACTGCAATGTATTAGATGTTTTACTTGTACAGTGTACATGTTGATCGAAATTTGTTTTTGTACGAATCATGCACATATAAAATGTAATCAGAGCCTGGTATCAAAACTAATCATGACCGCTGTTGACAGAACAATAACGAATGGTTTGTCCTGCAACGTCACGTGTATGGGGAGAAAATAAAAAGAATATAAATCAACAGATATTTCAAAGACTGAACACTGTCTCCTTGCCCTTTGCCAAGTCTCAAAGGGGAATGGAATGAAAGCAATGTGAGCGTAGAGTGAAATACCACTCTGCACTTAAAGGAATGGTACAGTATTGGTAGAGATGAGAATTGGGCTTTTAACTTTTTGCGAGATACCAAGAAAACACTTATGATATCGTACAGAGCAAACTATTTTTAGAGGAATTTAAAGAGTATTTGATAAAAATTGGGTTTGGAATGACTGAAACATCCAAAAACAAAGTAAAACAAAGCGATCGTAATAAAGCGTGGGTCCCACACTTTATTAGAATCGCTCTTTTTTTGATCTCCCAACCATTTCAAAACCAATTTTCATCAAATAAACGTTGAATTTTTCATAGAATCACATGCTCTTTCATATTTCATAAGATGTTTCTCATTATCTTACCAAAAATGTTAGAAAATGAAACTAGGTCTCAACCAAAACTATACTATCCCTTTAAAGGGACATTCCAGACGATTTTCATGATTTCACATCGTGTAGTACATAATTCGACATCTCCATGTAGATTTGTGGAATTTATTGTGGTCTTTGAGCAGAGAAACCAATACTGTGAAAATCTGAAACAAATTACACTGAACAGTGTTGATGACATGGGAGCCTCACGTATTTCAGAAATGTAGCAGTGTAATTCCGTTACAATACCGCTTGGTTGACAAGTTCACATGTGTAGAATGTATGCATACCTTCTTCCTTTGTTCCGTTTCCTTGAGCCCCAACTCATGCATTCTTATGGTGAGGCTGCCATGTCATCATCCTTGTTCATTGCAATTTGTTATAAATTTTGAAAACATTCTTATTCCTCATCCCAATCACTATAAATTCTGACACTCTGTTATACTCAGTTTAAGTAATTTATCGTTGGTTCAAATGTAAAATTCTGAAAATCATCCGAAGGTCACCTTTAAGTTGACTTTAAAAAGCCATTCAGCTGATTTAGAGGATTTCAATCAGACCACGGATGTTTAAGAGATGAAGTCACAATAGTTATATTCCCTCTGAATCACTGTTTGATGCCGCCGCTTCAAAATATTAGAAGTCTTATGCCAAACTGGATCTGCCCACAGATGGGAAGACAATGGATCCATATTTCATTGCATTATGACCAGCCACTCTTTAGGGATACTGTCTTTGCGATAGTATGTACGTTTCGCCATCCCTATAATATACAATGTACATGTATTTTACAAGGTAAGCGATGCATAATGGTAAAGACGCGGGATGCGCGCAGATTGGTGAAATACTTGAAGATTACATTATGTCAGTTTTATTTGCCAGAATTACAATTGTAATCTGAAAAGTGAGAAAATCAACTTTTTCGGGGTACAATTTCAAACACGTTCGCAACATACGGCTCTGATCAACACCTTTGTATGTAAATTTCTTGACGGAACTGGCTTATGTTTTACATGTATGTTTTATCATTGGGTGTAGGGATGATAATTCATTTTATTCAATGAAAAAAAAAAAGTAAATTGTATCCAACATAATGAATGTCACAGTTCAAGATAAATCTTAAGGTTGTTCAGAAAGATGGCGACATCGAACCCCGATCATCAAAAGGCACAAATGCACCTGCGGAATTATTTTGTGCATCCCTAGAAAACTGACACTGACAGCTGTTTGAATAATAATGCATGTGGTGGTATTTCGCCCCAATCTAC